>NC_062523.1:12505719-12808219 GCF_022655615.1 Tachysurus fulvidraco
TAAGGCAAACCGAAGGCCTGACCGAAGCAAAACAGGCTCTCACCCACAAATTTACAGACCTACTACTTGAAGAAAGAGGATAAAAGAAGCAGAGGAACACAGAAAAACACTGAAACCTACAAAGAGTCGGCTGCAGTAATTTAATTGGATAAAAGTGTAATTCGACAAGAAAGTAGCAAGAGAAGTCGGAACAAATAAAAGGCGCCCTAAAAGAAAAAATAATCATCTGCTGACTACAGCTCCAGAGCAATTACTGCTTCTTATCTCCAGTCCCTGGTAAAAGCCGTCCTGACAGCCTCTACATCAAACAAGTGCGGCACACAAAGAGACAGGGATCTGTATGTGAGGAATGTGTATGATAAAAACATTATGGCAAAAGTGAATGCTGAATGGTATAATGAGATTTCCTCATGTCCAAAATGAGGAAATCACCCGAGGAGAGACATGGCTATGACATGGGTTTTGCTGGAGACTTTGATGGATCAGACATCAATGAATTTGCAAAAGGGCCTCTAAAAGTAGAATACATGCAAAAGCTGCAAAGTAAACTCTGCACATCCTCTCTAATCTTAAACATTCAGCCAAAGGGAGGGATTATTCCATAAAATACCCTGAAGCTATCTGGGCTATTTAATGCTTAAACATTCTTAGTTGATTCTCTGGCTGGATCATCACAGAAATACAGAAACAGAAATAAGTAAATTTATATTTAATCTCATGCTCAATTTTATTTCGCTGGATAGTAGTAGGAAATACCCCAGGGGTCCTGTGAGGCTTGTCCAAGTTGAACTCTGGGGAAATCAGAAAGGGCTCGCAACACAACAAGTGACCTTCTATAAATAAGACATCATTGACTATCAGTGAAAACACAGACATTTAGTTAGCACAATGGCCCTAAAACTGAGAGGAATGACTTCATCATACCTCCTGACTTTATGAGCCTTGAGCCTAACTTTAAGCCTTCTTTACACATTCTCCTTCAGGCTACTGATGAATGAAATTTAAAACTAGTACTATCATAAATATATAATAACATGTTGCCCTATAAACTCATCTGCTTCTACTATGTTGGCCAAGATATGAGGTATGTGTTTCTTTTCAAGTCATTTTAGTCTATTAATCCATCACTTTATTAATGAAAGCAGTGGTGCACATACTCATAACTGGCACTATGGATTTTTGGCACCTGGACAGATATTGACAGTGCACATGCCAATTTTCAACTCTGCTCAACTTCTGCAGGTGATTAACAGCCAAGTGTAATCATGCCAGAATCCCATCACAACAAGAGAATGATTTATATGTACTGTAAATTAACGAATAAACTAGAGGTGCTGTGTCACTCCATGGCCAGAGGTGTTTTAATCTAACATTTGTGCTCTTGGTTTTATTCTACCACATTTCTTTTTCATTTTGCTCCTTCTTTGTCTCTCTCTCTCTCTCTCTCTCTCTCTCTCTCTCTCTCTCTCTCTCTCTCTCTCTCTCATTTCAGTAAAGGATTGGTGAAGATATGAGGTGAAGCCAAGTGTGAAAGCTAATAAGGTCCAGAGGGAGAGTACATAACATTAATGAGCTCAAATACAACTTGCCTTCACTACCCCAACTGCCCTAATCAACTGCAGCACTGTGAATCTGATAACACTCAGCCGACACACATTTGCTTCATTAGTAAATTTACTGACTCTGTAAGTGTTGGTTTAAACAGGACTATAACCATACGCATAGGTGTATGCAACTAAAACCCTGTCTGTTTGTGATGTAGCAAGTCATTTTGGACAGAACTTTATAAACATGCACAGAAATCACAGATGAATGTCTATGAGAAAAGAAAAGTAGACAGTTTTTGCCTAGCGTAAAACATTCTGATGCTAAATGAGAAAATAAATAAAGATAATTAGAACATTTATGCATTTTCAGTGAAAACAATAGGTTTAGTATATAAAATGTTGTGCAAAGTAAATGACAAGGTGTAGGAAAATCATCAGACACAGGGTGGAAATAATATGGTGAGAGAATGGGAATAAGAATGGCAGCCAGCTTGGTTGTGAGGCAAGGCAGCCGCTTTGGCTTCTCGGTGATTGATGTTGAAGTCCATGGAGCAGCTTATCTCCCTTAGCCCTCACATTTACATACTGAGGAACCTCACACTCTGCTCTCTAGCTCAGATCTATTTTTAAAACTTGCTCCAGCGGAGAGCAGGGAATTTTTTATTCATGATCAAGAATAACTTATTAAAAAACAAGCCAATAACTTGGGCCATCAGTGTGATTATTAATTGATCCATTGACAATCAGGTTGAGCTGTGAACATTTTCTGAGTTATGGCAGAACGGATGTTATGTTTGAGATCAGTAACATTTGTGATGTTTCCTTTAAATATTGCACTCAATCAAAAAATGGAACTTTAAATGACGCATGTTTTTGTTAAAAGTACTAAGAGTTCCGCACTAAAAGAGTTTTCCAGTGAAGTGGCTGGGTGTTTCGATGTCATGCTACCATTTTGAACTGAAACTAATTCAAATGAAAAAAGGAACCATTCACTAGTTAACAACTCCGGGTGTGCCATTGTACTGTGATGCTGAAACTAACACCTTTACATTTACAAATGAACTGTTTGAGGTAATCTCTTGGACTTTTACGTACATTACGTTTTTTGGTTTTGGTTGAATGTTATGGAAAATTAATATGTTAATGTTACCATTTTGGATATACAGTAATATGTTTAAAATGGTCAAATACTAACAAAAACAAATGAACAGTCATAATTTTATTTAACGTTACCATGTGAAATGTATTTTTCCTTAATTCCAGGTCTAATTTATTTTTTATCAATATCTTATCTAGGTATAATTTAATTAGGCCATCATAATCTTATTTAACACTGATTGACCATTTGATGACCAGTCAAAAGATAACAAAATTACAAAGGCTTCAGATAAAAGTTCACATTCCGTGGGAGGATAATAAAATCAAGATCACTTGGCTCTTATCAAAGACGTTATAGATAGTGTTATAAAAAAATAATACTTTATTTTCACTTTAGTAAAAGCAGAAAAATGGGAAAGTTTCTAGTAGACCTGCAATTACTTTCTTTGACCAATCAGGAGCAAGAGGCGAAGGAAAACAAAATCTGTGATTGGTCAGAGAAATCTCAGTTTCAAGGCGCCCCGTCGTGACGAGTGGCGCGACTGAATGAGGGGCGCCTGGAAACGGACGACACACATTACACTGTGCGCTGCGTGCTCGCGCTCAAACCGTGCAGAGAGAGACGCGATTTTACAAGCGCTCCGAGACGCGACGACGCAGAGACGCGTTACTCCCGAGACAGAGCTATAACCTGGGGGAAAAGTTTATACGCGCAGAACAATACATCCTCCTTTCAAGGACACCGAGGAATCTATGGAAAGTTAAAATCGATAAAGGATTGTTCATGGAGTGTATAATGCACTTTGGAGCGACTTGGTGATCTCCAGAAGGTTTTTGGCCACTTTAAAGGACAAAAACACGCACAGTACACAATTAGACTGTTGCTTTTTTTTTGTTTGTGCTGTGTGTGGAAGGGTATTTTTTGTGAACTTGTTGGGTGTGAGTTAACATGCGCTTCTTAACACTTGGACTGAGTTGGTGTTGAAGAAAAACCCGACGCGAGCTAAAGCGCAACAGCTGGAAAGGATTTCCTCCAGTTGTAATTGGGAGAAATTCTGTGGTGGACTAAACAGGCCTGGTTTTCTTTCTTTTCTTTTTTTAACCACACTTTGAAAAGAAAGACAGTATAAATAATGACGGCTTTCGCCAAAATGCCTCTGCATGCAGAACGTGTGCGCTTTCTCCTTGCGACTCTGTGCCTTTTGTGCTTCACGACGAGCAGCGGTCAGTACCACGGTGAGAAGGGCATCTCGGTCCCGGAGCACGGATTTTGCCAGCCCATCTCCATTCCTCTGTGCACGGACATTGCGTACAATCAGACCATCATGCCCAATCTTCTGGGTCACACAAACCAGGAGGACGCCGGACTAGAGGTGCACCAGTTCTACCCGCTGGTAAAAGTGCAGTGCTCGGCTGACCTCAAGTTCTTTTTGTGTTCCATGTACGCGCCTGTGTGCACGGTGCTGGAGCAGGCCATTCCGCCATGTCGTTCTCTGTGTGAACGGGCCAGACAGGGCTGTGAAGCGCTCATGAACAAGTTCGGCTTCCAGTGGCCCGAGCGCCTGCGCTGCGAGAACTTCCCAGTACACGGCGCGGGTGAGATCTGCGTGGGCCAGAACACATCAGAGGCCGGAAGTCCAACGTCCGACCCGACACCGTACGTGCCCAATCTGTACACATTGCCGCCAAGTCCAGGTAAAAACACTCAGCAGTTCACTTGCCCACTGCAGCTGAAAGTGCCTTCGTACCTCAACTACTACTTCATGGGCGAGAAGGACTGCGGCGCTCCGTGTGAACCCGCCAAGCCCAACGGCCTCATGTACTTCCGTGAAGAAGAGGTAAAGTTTGGACGTCTCTGGGTTGGCATCTGGTCCATTCTGTGTTGCGTGAGCACCCTCTTCACTGTGCTCACCTATTTGGTGGACATGAGGCGATTCCGCTACCCGGAGAGACCCATCATCTTCCTGTCTGGATGCTACTTCATGGTGGCCGTGGCCTATGCGGCGGGTTTCTTCCTAGAGGACAAGGTAGTTTGCATCGACAAATTCAACGAGGATGGTTACAAGACAGTGGCGCAGGGTACAAAGAAAGAAGGATGCACTATTCTCTTTATGATCCTATACTTCTTCGGCATGGCGAGCTCCATCTGGTGGGTCATCCTGTCCCTCACGTGGTTCCTCTCAGCCGGCATGAAGTGGGGCCATGAGGCCATCGAGGCCAACTCGCAATACTTCCACCTAGCAGCGTGGGCCGTACCTGCGGTCAAGACCATCACTATCCTCGCCATGGGTCAGGTGGACGGAGACCTGTTGACGGGAGTGTGCTATGTGGGCATATACAGCGTGCCGTCTCTTCGGGGCTTCGTATTGGCACCGCTCTTCGTTTACCTCTTCATCGGCACGTCGTTCCTTCTGGCAGGCTTCGTGTCGCTCTTCCGCATTCGCACCATCATGAAGCACGACGGCACGAAGACTGAGAAGCTGGAGAAGCTCATGGTGCGCATCGGGGTGTTCAGCGTGCTCTACACTGTGCCCGCGACCATCGTGATCGCCTGTTACTTCTACGAGCAAGCTTTCCGTGAGCATTGGGAGAAGACGTGGCACATGCAGACGTGCAAGCGCTTCGCTGTGCCCTGTCCGGCCGGCAACTTCGCACCCATGTCGCCCGACTTCACTGTATTCATGATCAAGTACCTGATGACCATGATCGTGGGGATCACGTCCGGCTTTTGGATTTGGTCTGGGAAAACGCTGCAGTCGTGGTGCAGGTTTTACAAAAGACTCAGTAACAGTAACCAGGGTGAGACGACTGTATGAAAACGGGACACGACCCCGACAGTGAAACACAAGACTGAAATGATGAGAAAACTGGTTTGCCATGCCTGGACGACACTTTTTTTTATAAAAATGTATTTTCAATTTCCGAGACACATTGAGCCCAAACACAAAGCTGAAGCGTTCTGCTGTTCCAAATAAACCTTACATGCTTTATAGACATTTCGCTTTGTCTTTTGAGAAATTCAATTCTGTGGACACTCCAAAAACGTGCCAGCATGTTTTCCCCAAACATACGGCTTAACTCGCCTTTGTTGTCTTCATGTGGAAGAATTTGTTTGACTTTGTCTCTATGTAACAGTATATTTTACACGTGATCTCTGCGCATATTAAGGCCTACATTTCACGCGCTGTAATCGGCATAGTACATGTAGCGCTCATTACTGTGGAATCGTGTTGTTTTTACTGACCGTGTTTTGCTTTACAGATGTATCCTCTCTAGTCTTCTATGGACTTGTATGACTTTCAGAGCCACCCGCTGACAATCATGCATCGTTCATGTGGCACAAAGGCGCTTTGGGTTTGGGGTTGGAGAGCTACATGCATGTGTCGAGCTGGGAAATTATGCAAGCTCCTTTTAAAGTGCGTAACTTGTAAATAATCACCCTTTCTTAAAGAATATATGTATTTATGAAGATAATCTTGTTGTTTTTTTACTTGATTTTTTAAACAGAAAAATTGGTAAGAGGACATTTGCATATGTACAGTTTCACCGAATAAAAACGATTAGATTTTTAATTACCTGTTTCATAAGTATTTATTTATTTATTTTGGTCATGATTGTTTGTCACCTGTCATCAAAAACACCAGATAAATATTTATTTTTCTTTTTATCTAAAATCTTAATGTTGTAGAATAAAACAGTATTATTATTATTATTATTATTATTATTATTATTATTATTATTATTATTGATAAATAATATAATAATAAGTGGAATTACAATAATTATTTGAAAGTAAAGCCGTGGTTATTAAAAAAGCCACAACAACTTAAATCAACATGGCGACAAGTTGCTCTAATAAACAGATAAACATGAAGATTAAACCGCATTGTATAAGACTGTGTTCAAGGAGACGTGCAAAATAGTCTCAGTATCTTCAGTAATAGTCGCCTAAAAGATTGTAGCGCATTCTAGCAGTAAGAGAAGGCGTAGGCCAGTGAGATAGCGCCCCCAATCGGTGGATGGGTTAAAGATGCCCTCTTAATTTTCCTCTGAACCTGGGCTTCTCAAAACGGGCTTCAGCAATGTGTGCGGTAGTCCCTATATTCATTACTCTTTTAATGACATGATTAGGCTGAGGAACTACTAGGACTTAATATATTTACTTATGTAGTTAGTTATTAATATAAGCCATGCAGGTAGGATACTGCATTATTATTATTATTATTATAGTCTGCATATTAGCCTAATTTACTGGTCACTCGACTGTTCCAACTATTCAAGCATAAAATCTACACTTATAAAGTTTCTTTCATTTATCTTGATGGCTGTGTTGGATCGAGATCATATCCCTGGAACAACGGGTGTGAGGTGGAGACACACCCTGAATTGGGCAGCGGTCCACTGCTGCTTCAATATATTGTTTATGCCTCGTTTCTTTCTTTCTTTCTTTCTTTCTTTCTTTCTTTCTTTCTTTCTTTCTTTCTTATCAAACTACAAGTTGAAAGGCTGTCATTTTTACAGTGACACATCTACTCAGTGAATAACATTTAATGTATGTCTGACCTAATGCTCATTTGATTTGCCATTTATGAAGATTAGACCACCATCCGGTGTGTTTAACCAGAAACAAGTTAGATCAAAATGTCATAGACATGATGAAAATTATAGTAAAATTTGATCCAAATTTTACACATTAAATGAAAATGAATTAGTCCAATGATATCCCTTACTAGTGTTATTAACTGTGCAATTTACACATGGTAGCATGTATTGCCAAAACAGCATGGTGACTGTGCTTACAAACTAGCTGTAAATCTGTAGTTTGCTTACTAATTTTTTAAGGTTTAAAAAAATGTATCTTTCAAATCTTTGGAAATCAGGAAAATATGGGCAACTATTTTAATTACCTGCCACAAAAATCCGCAAATCATCTCAGCAAGCTTGGAAATAGTTATGTTATAATTCTTTTTTTAGTATAACATACTATGGTTATATACAGCAAGAGAAAATGCAAAAGCTAATACAAACATTGTGCCTCACATGGATCCTCAGCGCAGAGGAGAGATTCTCTCTCAGCACTACACTGTGAAATTCCTGATCACTTTTCCAACATCTTGTAAGAAAACCACCATTCTAAGACAATAATGTGAAACAATTACTGAATACATATATTAATCAACAGCTGATCATGAGGGTATAAGATTTAACTGTCCTGACAAATGTTGAAGTTTTCCTAAAACATTTGTCTATATTGATGATTTTTTATATATGATTTTTAATTGATCTGTATTTCAACTATAAATCAAACATTGTATGTACGTGTATATATATATATATATATATATATATATATATATATATATATATATATATATATATATATATATATATATATATATTGTAATTATCTGTTTGCATAATAAAAAATATTATAATTATATAATATTATAATTATTATTATAATTATAATCATATATAATAAAAATTATATATGTTTATTGTGCAAACAGATAATTACTATATTTGAAGAAGAGAAATTAAATGCAAAATACAAATACAAAGACTTAACAGAACATACATAACAGCCAGTACGATTTGGGTATATGTGTGTGTGTGTGTGTGTGTGTGTGTGTGTGTGTGTGTGTGTGTGTGTGTGTGTGTGTGTGTGTGTGTGTGTGTGTGTGTGTGTGTAACTGTAAGTGTAACTGGGTGTGGGAGTGGAGATATATGAATAAAGGAGCATGTAGGGAAGTACAACAGACATAACCAGAGTTAAAATATATATATATATATATATATATATATATATATATATATATACATATAAAGGAAAAAAATTATAATTTTAATGACAATAATAATGATGAAGATAAATCAAATATTCTGAGTATTTTTTGGAAGTATGTTAACGTCGACAAAAGCATCCACTATCAATATACAGATAATTAAGATTATCACAAACACCCCCTTCACATGTTCAAATGAGTAAAACATAATGTAAAAAAGTAAAACACAATGTACGCAATCGAGTAATATAACAAAGCTGTCCAACAACTATAATTTAAGAAATGTAAACACAATCATTATTAGCCAACTGCAGATCTTTCTTTTTTCAGTTATATTCAATGTTATTAGTTTTGTACATGAACTACATTAAAACAAGTGCATTTCACTATGGAAAGTATTTAGAAGTTCTTCTGGCACAATCCACTCTTAAATAAATGGTCCATGGCCCTGTGTCTACCTCCTCTCTACTTTTATGAGGATATATTACACTAACTGTCAGAGGGAGGTGCAGCCTGTGGAGGAAGAAACTAAAAAAGTGACAAAACGGCACCAGTCAAAAACCCTAATTAGGGAGTACCTCATCTGGACCATCTGACGGGAAGTCAAGGAGACTTGTGTGAATTACTGTAAGTTAGCAGGCCTTCTTTTCCCTTTTGTTTGAAATTCAGAATGGGTACAACCAGGGTAGCTCAAAATAGCAGCCTAAACCAGGAGGTAATCTCTTGGTTCCAAGGCAACATGAAAACAGTCCTGTCTTAAGAAGCTTTGGAGAGCCTAGCAACGGCAAACAGAGGCAATCAAATGGAGTCAGACATGACTGTGCTGCAGTGTGAAAGCAGCGATTTCCATTCAGTGATACTCAACAGGCTTGTGAATCTATTTCCAGAATGCTAAAGAGACAGTTGCTCAGGAGAAGAGTCCAACAGCATAAACTCAGGTGAGACAACACAGCACTGGGTGAGTGAAATGTATTTTCTGTAAGATCTTGATCCTGAAATACAGACACTAAAAAAACCCACTTTATTCATCAATTTTAGGTTTTGAAAGAATACGGGAAATCACAACATCAGCTTCAACATGAAAGAGCTTGTCCTTTCACTCCTGAGCCGAGGATACGGTCATGTGGTTCACTCAGATGGCAAAAGACAATATGGAAGACTGGAAGTCTGTTTTGAACCCGAGGTATTCGCTAAACTCACTGTGTATAATCTGTGAATAGGCTCTAGTTAGGAAACTGTGTAGAATTTAGCTTGTTTACTTCATTAGATGGCAGATCTTTCCAGTCTAATGCATAATTAACTGAACACAACTGGCTCTGTATGTACATTTAACCAAGTTGAAAATGAAACATTGACTGTAATGTGGCACAGTATTTACACCAATACTGAATCTACCCCATTTTTATATGATCCCCTTTTTCATTGGTTTAAAAGTAGTGGACAGTTGGCTACCCAGTAATTTTGACTGGCTGGGGTATGTGTCTTTAGCTTCACAATATGACAACTTATGGAGTTTTAATTACATTAAAGTATTATGAAAATAAAAATCTTAATGTGTACACAAAACAGCTTGCAACACACATTTCACATTGTCAGCACTAAGATAACTAAAAGAAACATGAACATTTATGGTGCTACGGTGTTCTGTGTAACTCGGCCAGAACTAGCCACTGGAGGCACAACTTGCTTGGTACTCTATTATAATGAGAGGAAAACAGTATGACTTTCAGAAGAGGAACAAAAAAGCCAAGTTTGATTTGACAAAAAAAATTAAAGTTAAATTACTATGAAGATAAATTGTACATCATTATTTTCAAAGAGCCAAAATAACATAACTGGAGATCAAATTTTGTCACTGTTTTACAAATGTCATTGACTGAATTAAGTGAAACGTGAACAATTGATGCATTTTCTTTTATATAATCTACTCTCAACCAGGACTACTTCATCTGGAAATCCCAGCCTCCTCTGCTTCGCTTTACTAGCAGTGGACGGCTGATTAGTGGGGTAGAGACCACACCCCCGAAAACCTACAGCACAAGGAGAGGACCACTTATACTATTCTCAGAAGATTTTGCCTCATCATTCTCCCAACCTGACACAGTCAAAAGGAAGGATCTGGCTTTTGGGGCTTCTAGACAGGAAGCAGAGTTTGAATTCTATTCTCTTCGTGATCTGACTGAAGCCGCTTTAGTGTATAGTAAAAAACAGGTAAAGAATGAATAATCAAAAACAGAACAAAGGAGAACACAACTATACATCTAATTTGTATCTAACACGAGTAAATACTGTAATGGCTTTGAAATCAAAAAAATGAAATTAAATTGTGCTGCTTTTCATGACTGACATAAAATATAAGAAGGAAAGTAATATTATAAACTATAAGCGAAAGCCTGATGCATGTACTGATGTTGTAAAACTGGTTCTTCTCGGTCAGATTTATCCAGTTAAAAGTTCTAGATCTGCTAAAAATGAACCACTGTGTAGACCCGACTGAGGTCAACTCCAAACGGCTGACTGAAGGAGCAGTGGAACATAAACTAAAGTGAGAGGGCAGGCTGCAGTAAATCTCCCAGCCTTTTACTGCCTAACTGAGTTTAAACTGTGGTTCAGGTCAGGGTAACAGCGTTCACAGCAGTATTAGTTTACCAGGCTGGGTAAGAGAACCGTAGCTCTATTCTGGTCCTTAGAGCTAACACCATCCTAAAGGCAGAAGTGATTAAGTGCTGTATATTAATTTTATGTCTCATTCGCTAATCTCTCAGTGCGGCTGCACAGCAGCACCTGGGCTCAGCTGATAAGCCTGCAGCTTGTGTGCTCCACACACTCTCAATGCTCAAGGTGTCTCCAATTTTCCCCTACATTTCAAGCCAATCAAACTGCCAATTTAAGTATATTATCCTGATTGACCTCAATGTGATATGAGCTGCAAATCTTAATGAAGTTGTCCTAAGGGGCTTTATATATGCAGACAGTCCATAATCTATCTAGTTCCTCTCCAGGACAATCTGCAAATGTGCTACAGACCTTAGCTATTGCCTCATTATATGGACATTAATCTTTTTCCCTTTAGCCGAGTTAGTAATCAGTTTGTGAGGCAGACTCAAAGTTACCACACTCAGTCTTGTAGAAAATAACAAATACAGACATGCATCAGGGATGTATCCATATATTAGTCATGCATTATTCATAATAAACAGGCATGTGTTTTAAACTGATACAAATACAGATACAGGTCATAAGATATGATACAAAAAAGACCACATGAACTTGAGATCTTACAGCATTGCAGCATTAATCCATCCTTACTAACTAAATAGGCCACCAACGTGGTTATATTTTGAGAAATAGATCCAAGAAAATCAGAAAATAATCACAGACTGGTACAAACAAAAATAATAACTGAGGCAATTTTGAGGGGAAAAAACAAATGTCCTCGGAACATCTGAAATTGATCTCAATGAACAGAGGTTGAGGCAGTGATATGCTGGGTTCTTGTTTGTTTTTTAAGAAAGGCCACATCTTCAGATTAAATTGATTGCAAACACAGTTAAATAATGGCACTTTATTAAACTCCTAACATGCATATTTAGTTCAGGAAGTTTGAAAATTGGTATTGGTTCCTGTAACTTAGCCAAAATTTTTATTGAGAGTAATAAAAATCCATTCAGGGTTTGTCTGCTAATCACAGTAAGTGTTTTGAAGCAAGTTTCAAGCTTTGCATTACAGTATATAAAACTTTGTTGTATATAATGTAGCCTCAGATTAATAGCATAAGGCTGGAGTGCTGGAGGCACTTGCACAAGCAGCTGGAGTGTGTGACCCAAACAGACAGTGTGTCAGGGCAAAGCGGGAATGCTGCAGGTGATGAAAGTTGAATGTAGTAATCAGAGTGTTTACGGATCGGGACGCGCCCCAGCATGGAGATGAGCCCTCATTGTGGGTGGCCTGTGCGTAAAGCGCCCCATCTGTCACGTTCTGCCTACAGCTAAATGTAAACAACACAGGTGTGCCCCGGGCAGCCAGGAGCTCCAAACAACTGCAGAGTTGGTTCTTATCGCTGCTCATCTGAATTCATGTAAATCGTATTCATACTTTTGCAGACAGATGATGCTATGCAGACAAAGCCAAAATAATCAGTGCCTCGCCAGCGATAATCTAGCACAAATTTTGTATTCAAGTAAAAGAAAACAACACACAGATGTTTTATAAACAGTGGGCTGCCTATATAGCACGATGCCAACCTTTCTTTCTCTCGCCCTCGTCCTTGTCCTAAAAGGGTTTCCTAAGGTAAAATCTTTGAAACAATGCATCAGCATGCTGAATTGTTTATCAAGTTGCAACTTCCCTTTAAGGCATTTAAATGTTCAATTTAGAAGATGACAAAATTTTAGTATTGCTTTTATTTTAAAGGTTTCCTTTACAAGAATGAAACAATTCTATTACAAAGACTAAATAAGCAAAATTTCAAAAGCTATAAGAAATTCATTGAAACCTTTTAGGATGTGGAATATGTTGGAAGATGTTTTTCTGGTTTCTGTTGGTCTCAGGCCAAGGTGGAATGTCATATGAGCATGACGCCTATGTTGCCAGACCCCAAACCTGGCACAAAGCACTTGCAGGCACACCAGAGGCCCGGAGATGAGCACAGCTATCTGAACCAGACTGTTGGTGAAGGTCAGTACATCTTGAAGCACATCTGGTGACCAGATACAGCAACTGTTTGTTTGTGGAGAGTCTGGTTCATGTATTAATATTTTAAGCATATGCAATTAAATACACAAAAGAAATAATGTTACAGGAAGAATACCTCAGGTTACTTTATCTAGTTTTAATTTGTTTTAGGGAATAAAATTAAAAAAATGAAACAATGACAGAGAATGTATTAAAGATGTGATTGATATATATATATATATATATATATATATATATATATATATATATATATATATATATATATATATTTTTTTTTTTTTCTTTTTTTTTTTTCTTTTCTTTTTTTTAATTTTTCAAGTAGAAAATGAAGAGGATCCTGCTTTCTTCAGACGTCAAGGTAACTGTCCATACCCCAGACCAGAGCAGGTGCGATATCAGCCCCGCTTCCTCTGTTTTCCACGGCCTAATCGTCCACCGCCTGGTCCTCTCCCGCTCTTAACCCCAAGTCCAGCACTCAGAGGTAATGTGGACAGGCCTCATATGATAGCAAATATACATTTACTGATTCCTGTACACAGGTAACTGGTGCTGCTTTAGTCACCGTAAACCGTAAAAAACGGTTTCAGAAGCAGTCTCTGTGTAGATGAATGAAATTTGCAGAACTGCTTTGCAACACTGCCAAAGAGCAAGTCTGGTTTGGGTCTTTTTTTTTTTTATTACTTTGGCTCCAATTCTAAAAGAAGCTAATTACATATTTAGAATATAGAGGTCTCTGAATGCCTTCAATTCATGGCTAAAGTAACAGCAATGCGGCAAGTAGGAGTAGATTTACAGATCAGATGAACATCAGCACTGCTCATTATAAGATGAATGCTAGGTGCCATGGTGGTTCAGTGGTTAAGGCTCTGGGTTACTAATCAGAAGGTTGAGAGTTCATATCCTAGCACCAGTAAGCTGACACTGTTGGGGCATTGTGCAAGACCCTTAGCTATCAACTGCTACTGTATGTGGTTCTTTATCTCTGTGTAGACTCTGTGCTCTGACTCAAGTTCCCTCTAAAGAAAAGATTCAGCAATAAGAAAAGAATATTTGGCAACCTCATGTTAAAACTTGAATGAATTTCCTGGTTATGCAGTTATACTTTTGACCATATAGTACTGTACAGTCATAGAAATGAAATAATTTCATAATCACACTGTCCAGTGTCACCCAGATGAGGATATATTTTTAATTTGAGTCTGGCTTTTACCAACGTTTCAGTCTATATCGTCTCAGGAAGTCTTCTCTTGTCACCTTAGCTTTCTCATTTGGGATAAATTGGTAGATTGGTAGCTTTGTGACGTATAATGTCTATAACGAAAAAACAAAAAAAACCTGGAGTACTTTCTAAATCACAACTGAATTGTTAATCAAGTTTATATGAGATTCAACAAATGTGTATGTAATTACAGGACTACCAGCAACCTCCATGCCAACAGGCCCAGAGGACCGCTCTATGGCCAGAGACAGTAAGACCAGTTTCAGCGCAGAGGTAGTGACACTCAAAGCTCAGATGAGCCCAATTCCTGAAACTGATGCTTGGGAGGAGCGTACAGAACAACCTGAGGATCACAATGTTTACATGGTAACACTGCATCTTTAACCAAAGCTGGGTGTATTTTTTTCTATTCATCCTACTGAAATTAAATTAATGCACCAGCTCAGTATAGCATTTGAAGCTGGTTTAAGGCCATGTATTACACACAAGGGCTTATTTGTCTTGAACTTGCATCAAAGTATAGATTAACAGATCATTAAACATGCTCATTTGCATATCACTAAAATACATGTTTAGCAAATTGGCTCCACTCTGAAAGATTTGTTTGTTGTTTTATTGTGATAGCACAATCCATGTTGTCAGGCCTTCACATAGAAGATTATTAAATTATTAATAATTAAAACTTAAAATTAAAACTGTTATTTCTCTGAATTATGGGACAAGGCAGAAACTAAGATAATTAGAAAATTCTTTATCAAAGTCTTTAGTTTGAGGACCTTTGGAGCAGTGTGTGAAGATATATAGACCCTATAATGGCTGAGAACAATGACACTAGGAAAACAATTTATTTTGAGACAGAGGTCAGTAAACATATTTTCAGCCAACAGATTTTCCAGAATCATACACCATCTAAGGAGATGATCATTTAAAATTGTTTTTAAAATGTTTTGTAAGTTTAAACATGGAAAATATCCCAAAATCAAAATAACCATTTTTTTTGCCCATGGTGAACTAATTAAAATGATACCCACAGTGCAAATGTCTACCTTTCTTTCTCTCATATCTTCTAAAATCTGACATGAGTCTAGCTTCCTGTTTTTTTTTTCCTTTATGGAATTACTATGTAATATCTAAGTTAGGATTTTCATTGCTTCAGCAGCATTGGATGAGAAACCAGAAAAGGTCGATTTATAACCAATTGTCTGACGTTAAGTGTCTTTAGTTTCCACTTTCTTTGCCAGTCTCTCTCATACGATGCATCATACTATTGTTATTGCAGACATTTGGCCTTTTAACGTGGAATAAAAGTAGACTAAACAGAATAAACAGAATGAAAGGAAACGGCATTTATGGCATCTATTTGAGGTTGATTATTTGAAACTTTTCAAACAGTTAAGTTTTTCTTTGGACACAATTTGACCATTACTTCAAAGAACCTAACCTTTTCCTCAATAGCTTTTATCTCCCTTATTTTGACACACACTCACCAGGTTGCAGAGCATTTGACTGGCTACCCAAAGGACTTAAACGGTCAATGGAAACAGAGTGCAATAGATACAGGTGGTGAGGAAGGTGGACACGCTCCACGAACAGCTCTACGATCTTTGGGTTGCAGTCACCTTTCAAAAGTCTCCAATGACAGAAGGCAAACAGAGGGGGGCTGGCATCCAAGTCCTGGTGAGCACTATCTATGTTGTCAAAACAGACAACAATAGACCAAAAATTAAACGTTTTCTTCAGTACACCCCTTTAGATCATTTTATGAAAGTGCAAGATTTAAAAAAATACCATATTTATTATTTACATATTAAACTATCATGGTTACATGGTACATGGTATGACCTGATAACCTAAAAAGTGATTAGTGCTGTATTTCTGCTTTAGTTAAACAGAGTGGCCTTCATCTACCACCCATTAAGCAACCTCCTCTTGCAGACGCAGCGAACAAGGACTACAGGGTAAGTCAACATTCCAAGCATAAAATGGCTCAGGCTAGTGTGTTTTGTTTCACCATAGCAACTGGTTTGAAGAGATATCTCTAGTTTTTGTGTTGTATATTCTGTGTCTCACATTAGCCAGTATACCTCTCAAATTGAGAATAAACACCAATGACTGAGTAAATACTACTAAGTGCGTACAGATATCAAGAATAAATCCTACAGTTGAAAATCTGAGGCTGTCAAAGTTTGTATATGCCAAAGTACTAATGTATCAGTAAAAAAAGTATCAGTAGGTGATATGATGGGAACACCTGACTTATGAATTAGTAAGCAGAGGAATAAATCAAAATAAAAGTTTATATGAACACACATAAATATACAGTAAAAGGTAGGCAAAGTTTCCATAGAAACAAAACATGTGCAACCGAAGGGCTCAGATGCAGTCGGATGTGAAATCCATACAAGCTATCAAGGTGTTACACTAATGCATGTAATGACATAACAATAACTAGGTGCTAGAATGAATACCATGAGTGAATCGATTCAATACACTATTAAACATAAAGTATATACACCATATATAAATACTATTCCCCCAAAATATATTCCTTCAGTTGGTGTTAAAGAGCACTGTTGAAGGCAATAGCATATGATTTACACCATTTCCATCCACATAAAAGCATTCAATGACCCTCATGAACTGTGGATGTGGGTGGGGTCACCTTGTAAGAGATCACTCTCACCAGAATAGAAATGTTTTATTACATCAGAATAGTGATCAGTTAGATCAGAATTTTGTGTTTTCCTTAAGGAGACAAACTAAACATGCCAGCAAAATACACTTTACACCACAATCATCACTATAAGAATGGTAGGATTCAACCCTCCAGTACAGCCCAAATTTGCAGAATTTGTGGCAAGGACATGCTTGGTGGAGCTGAAGCTGTTGCAAAAATCTTTCATTTCCTTTAACAGTTTTCAGTTCCTTTAACCTTGCTTTGTTTTTAACATTAATTACATTAATATATTTATTTAATTAATGTTATACTTATTATTGATAAATGTAATATATTATTTACATTGATATATTTTATGCCTATTTAATGAACTTTACATGACTACAATATGACTTTAAGCTCAAAGCTGTGAACATGACTCAAGAAAACCACAAGGAGCCAATACCACGACTGCCAGATATACATCAGCCTGAGGTTAGCACTGAGACTGCTGCTCCCAAACCCCCAGAGAGAACTGTACTTAAGAAAGTACTTGTGCTGCTCCCTTTTGAACCAATGGAACAAGGTAGGACCCACAGACTGCATGGATTTCTATTATCCATTGACAATTAATACCATTTCCACAGAAGTGAAGGTCAATATATCTGAACTGCGATCCTAGTGAAAAGAATAATGTTTGGTATTCTGTGTCAGCATATGCCTCACTTCACCTTATCATTTGTGATATGAAGTAGCTATAGAACTTGGACAGCTTCCCCTTCCTGAAACTTAAATCTCCACATTAAGTTCTCAATCCTTTTGTCTCAGTGTCTTGATCTCAGTACCTTGCCCGAAGATGTTTCTCTCCTGCCTTTGTCTTTGTCAGATGGTCTTTCTGGCCTTCCTAAGGAAAAAGAAGAAATTGAGGATGTCCTGTGTAGTGATGTGGAACAGAAAGTTGAGTTGAAGAGGACAGAAGAGAACAGGCCCATTGAACATGGGTGCAGGCTAAAAGCAGCACAACAAGACATCCTGATAGGGTTTGAACCTGAGGAGGATAAAGGTATTCATACTGTATAAATCAAAACAACAATCTCTGACCATACTCTGACTTTTTAGTAATTTGTCTGATGTTATGCCTCAAGCCACAAAAGCTGGAATAAGAAAGAGAAGAAATACTGTTTTTAATTCCACTTTGATGTGCACAGCTGGGGTCAGTGTATTTCAACTGACTGTTAAATATCCAAACATATTACAAAAGAATTGTACACTAATGATTAGTGATTCACAGTTTAAGTCAGCCCACATTGTCAGAGATCTTGTTTTCATGTGAGGTGAAGAAAGTATTACACACTGGTCAACCAAGACATAAACATAAGAATTTTGGCAGAAAAATAGATTTGGCCTTGCTTTACACACATTATAGCAGCACAAAGCATCATGCTTGGCTTTGATATTACAAAATATAACATTCTGAACTGCTTTCAGGCATTTCAACCATAAAATTGCACAGTGAAGAACTTCTTGCAGAAAGAGTGAGAAGAAATGTTATTACTGGCTGATCATGCCCAAAAAAGTTACTGGAAGGAATGCATTTCCAAATAAAAAGTGAAGCAAGAATGTACACAGTATTATATCATACATGTATATATATATATATATATATATATATATATATATATATATATATATTATATATATATATATATATATTTTTTTTTTTTTTTTTTTTTGACTAATATAAAGTCTTGTGTTGACAGCTTCTCCTCTCCGTTTTAATTCACATACACCTCCACATGAATCCAAACAAGCTAAGACTTACAAAGTATAAGTGGCTCTTTGAATACATATATACTATCACAACAGCAGAAATAACTGAAAAGCACAACCTGTCAGTGTACAGCTTAACCTGGGCCTGGCTGCAGTTAATAGAGTTCGCATGACGAAGGAGATCGGAGCCATGCTGACAGCGGGGTACTGGAGAGATCTCTGGTGCTGATATTATAAATAACAGTAGACAAGCTGAAGTGTGGTCAACACTTCTGAGTTACTAAGGCCAAACCAGCAAGGCTAAAACACTGTGTACAAATATAGAGAGCACTAGACTGGCACAGAGACTGACTGAGGAGGGGAAAGCAGATTTCTGAGTAACACTGAGTCAGATCTCATTTTGCACTAAAGCAGAACATGTTCACAGAAAATCAAGAGTCTCTTTTTTTTTTCAGTTCCTCTGCATCAGAGGGCAGATGGATGGTTTAAAACCACACCAGACCATCATAAAAATTGAATCACTTTAAAGAGTAACTAAAATTATTGCCATGCAAAAATATTACATATTATATCATTCTACTCCTTTTTCTGTTTCCTAGGAATCTGTCACATGTGGAAGTAAAAATTACCATTTAACAACAGAGGCCTTTATTGAGGACCAATACCTGAATATACAACTTCCCAATGTTTAAAAAAGGAAGTTGCCATGCTATAAAACAGTATAAAAAAACTATAACTACAAAACAATACAAAATATAGCCACTGGGCAGAGAATACATGTAGTTGCTTCTCCTTTTGATATCATATTCAAAACGTGTAATCATACAACAGTTAGTTGTGCATTCCTTGTGTTATTGTCCAGAAATTACAGAATGTCTGAATATGAAACTAACTTCAGAAAGAGACGATGCTACCACTTTAGCCAAAACAAACCCGTATACACAGCCAACACAACACATTCTAATACTGATTGTTAACAGGCACCGACAAGGACCATCAAATAAAAACTATGATAAAACAGGTTCAACTGAGATCTATCAAATTAGGCCTTTAACTTTATTTCACTTTACCGTTACCACGTGCTCAGGGTTTAATTGCATCAATTGCTTTTGTTTCTTTTTTTTTGCATTCAAACTGTTCTATTATCTATTATAATAATTAGCTATCTAATATTGTTTAAACCTAAGCAGAAATGTAGTTTAAAACTAGACAGAAAATAAACCAAAGCAGAAAACTCTAATTGTACTAAACGTTGCTAAAAAAAAAAAAAAAAGTAAGGCAAGTTAAAACATGTGATATTAGGGTTGTATAATTTCCTTACACCACACTTATGTCTATTATCAATTTCTTTCTTCTTCAGAGCAGACTGCTGTAGGCCCACTGCCTCCATTTATAGGTCGTAGAGGTCTTGGAAAACAGTGCTCTATGGCACACCACAGACAAGACCCACATGACACTGCAGATCAGTCAGAGTCTCAGCCTGGCATTATCAGAGGCAGCCTTCCTCTGGAGCTAAGAGGTATCTTCATATCTGTCACATTTATTAAAACCTAGGAATGGCATCTAGTCAAAAGTTTTTATATGGTCGCTAGCTCCAGGGTCAGGGGTTTGATTGTGCACAATTTGCACCTTCTCTAGTGCTACAGGGATTTCCTCCAGATTCTCCAGTTTCCTTCAAAGACAAGTGTTGTAGGCTGATTGGCATTTCTAAATTGTCCTTAGTGTGTAGTCATGTGCAATTGTGCCCTGATTTGTCCCCTGCCTGGGATAGGCTGCAGGCACCATGTAACCTTGTGTAAAATAATCAGTACAAAAAATGGATATGGATGGATGGATGGATGGATGGATGGATGGATGGAGATGTTTGCCATTTACTTAAGTGTGTAGCACCCGCACAAAAAGTAAGTTGTCTTTTTTGTGTTAAAAAAAAGTCATGTTAGAGAAACCAGAAAGGTCCAGAAGTCTCTGTCATATTTGATTAAAAAAGAGACTCCTTCCATCCATATATATTAAATAAATATGTAATTACACAGAGCTTTATCATAGAAATGACTAGGTACTTTTATTTATTAAAGATGTTTTTATCCAATCATTATAAAGCTTGAATTAAGTAGTGACTCTGCTATACAAGTCCTACTATAGAAATGATAATGTGTTAGAACAGCTGGCATTATTGACAGAGCTGCTAATAATGAAAATTAATCAGCACCTTCAAGAATCAGTTGAACATTTAAATGTCAGTGAGTCTGGAACACAAAACCAAATTCTCTTGGCCACTCTATTGCATGTTTCTTCAGAGTGTCAGAAAGATGGACTCCTGGGCACCTTAATAATGGGTCCTGCTGGGGAAATCATATGCTTGTCTTTCTGGGATGCCTTAACTGACACCAAGGACCACCCAGCTCTAGAGGATGCCATGAAAGAACACGGTAATCAAGAGTTTTACCGGCTTTTACCTTCTGCCCACAGACCACATAAAAGTCAGCACTGTGCTTAAAGAAGCCCTGAAATAAAAGAAGAGCATGTCTTAAATATCATAATGTCACTTTTATTCTATAATCTCTCTACTAGAGGGTTTATACAAATACAAGCAATACAAGGTCCAGTCACAGTCATTTAGTGGAGCATTAAGGCAAGGACAGTGATGCTGAGAAGGTCAAGAAGTCAACTAAACAAGGAAAAAAGGCAGACTGCAAGCCCAGTGGAAAAAAGGTGTAAATCCAAACATGTTTTGTGAAAATGTCTATTCTAATTTGTCAAGGTGTGCAACATACAGAATGCACACTGTTTGGCGCTATCGTGTTTTTTGTCCTGTAGTGTTCCGTCTTTTGTCTCACACTGCATTAGGTTGCACAGATGCACTATATGTGGCTAGGACAACTTACTTCCAGTCCTTAGCTCTGTGTTATTCTATGTAATTCTGTGTTGTTTTATGTAGCACCATGGTCCTGAAGAAACGCCGTTTAATTTCATAATGTACTGCATCAGCTATATATGGCTGAAATGACAATAAAAGCATCTTGACATGACTTATTGTGATTTCTGAAGGTGTTTTGGAGGAGTCATGGACCATCTTGGACCAGCTAGCAGAGCAAGCTACACAAACAGGTCAGTATCTATTTAAACATTATCATGCTGGATTTCTCAGAGTTTTTTCGGATTGCTGTGGCCAAAAATACTTCATTATTCTGCAGTATTGTTTCAACATTTCCAAAACTTGCAGAGGTTATGTTGTGCTTTTTTGTGGAAAACTGCTTGAATTGGTTGAGATTGCAAGCAAAGGATTCTTCTTTTAAACGACCTCAAGTGCAGACATGCGTAATTACTCTCTGTGTTAGGTTTGCTTATGTTTAACTGGAATACACACATATGTAATGAAACTATGTAAAAAAAATAATAACCAGTTATTCAGCAAAAGAAATCACATCCTATAAAGGGAAGATGAGTTAATGTGCATCCGTGTAGCACACACAACACTTAGGAGACCGTTTAGTCATCATTTATTGTTTTCAGGAGTATTTATGGGTGTCACAATGTGCCAATCAGCTGTGCTATGAAAGTATCTGGCAAGTTACAGGTAACACATTTGAGTGTGAAGAAAATGTGCATGGTAACTTTTAAAAATCTGGCAGGTAATTTCAATTCAGTTTGACCTTTGAAAACATTCATACATTAACAACAAGCTTGATCAACTCTAGTATTACAATACACAAAGGAATAAACTTTACTGCAGATTGAACCCTTGAATACAGAAATTATGCTCATAGCCAGAGTTTTATTTCTTCGACAGATTTCACATTTTTAGCTTTACTCAGTTAATACACTCCATCGTCACATGAATACACACAGGTAGTCTAAAAACTAAAGAATACTATTCATATACATATACAGTCCCCCTCCCCCAAGTCGTGAATACTCCACATCTGGTAGTGTTTTGCAACAGTGAGGTATCCCGGCCGGAGAAACGTGATCTCCTTCCAGGCCAGGGCTTAATCCCAGCCCAGGAGTCTGTGTGACTGACAGAGACTGTGTTTTCTCAAGCCGACCTCTGGAGCTGCTCTGTTTCCTTTATCCTGTCACTGGTCAGAAACTGAATACCCCCAACCCCCCAACCCTACTCTACTTCACCCACCCAACCCCCAACCACTCTATCCACTCCATCCACCGTGTGCTCTTCACCGATTCTCCCCCTTTCCTCCTGAAGTTTGGGCCTCTAGAGAAAAAAACACTGTCTAAATAAAGATTCTTGAGGCAAATGCCCAAAACTGGCTACATGGCCTTAAGCAATGCAATCCTGCTATAGAGCATCCAGACAAGCATCCAGACAAGCTTATCTGAAATAATCTTTAACAGCCCTGTTTGGCAAAATTTGGACCAATAAGCTTGAAAGCCCCTTTAAGGTTTTTCATAAAGTGAATTACAATTCAAATAAAATATCTTAGTTCTAGACAAACTTGCAGGTTGGTGTTGATGAATGTATAAAAGATTCAGAAACTGACAGTAGCACATTGTTATTTACATTCACAAAGATCATGGCTGTAGACAGCTCTGGATATTAACTGTATGTCTAAAGCCAATAAGTGTGTCCTTAAAATTATCAGAAGATACTTTTACGCTTGGCTGTCATGACGCTGACAACGTGCTAACAAGTTCATAACCAAAAATAGCTGGTGGTGTAGCAGAGTCGACACATTGTGATCTGGGGTGTATGGCATGTCGCTGCCAGAGTTGTTGGCATATGTTACGGATATCTTACTATGAGAGAACTGATGAGAGAAAATGTGTTCCAAAAAATGTCAGAAAGAAAAAAGCACATCAGTTGAGCAGTCTGGTATTGTATTACAGATATTTGAGGTTAAATTGTGCATGGACTGCTCAGACTGATCAACAAGCTGGATGCAAGACGCTTGGAAAAAATAAATGAATAATTTATAATAAACAACTCTCATCAGTTCTGACTAACTGTTACATGCTTATTTAACACTGTCTCATTTTGTAGTCAGCATTAAGGGGAAAAAACAGGGTCATATAATCACATTCAAAGCATCTACTGGCCTCTAGTGGGCAGTATATTTTCGGGACATGTCTGTCTAGAATGTTACTAAATTATTTAAAAAACCCAATAAAATTCACTGAAATATAGGACTAGAGTAAGAAATGATTCAAGGCTGAGATAAATGACAAATGTGGTATCAAATGTGTTCATGAGTCATATGCAGTGTTTATAGTCTTACAGTGAAATCATAAACCAGCCCTCAATTTCATCACTACATATGTCTTCCTAATAGAGAACAGCAAATGGAGAGAAGCATGGAATTGCATGCTACTGCACATTCACTGACAACACGTTTTTAAATTATTACCCTGGTCATAATTCTTAACTGGTTTGAAATCACCCTGCACTGTTAGCGACGGAAATAACATTTAAACAGCTAGACTTTTTTGGCTTGAGTCTGATAGGGGAGGAAAGGTGTGAAATAAAAGTGCCACTTCAGGTTAAAGCGATATGTGGTGGCCTAAATTCCATGTCGCATGGACGCTTACGGAGGGGTCCAGCAAGGGTGGAGAGGTTCAGAAAGAGAGAGAGCGAGCAAGAGAGAAAGAGATGCAGAAAGTCTGATGTGAAATGGCAAGACATGACAAATATTGAGCATAAAAGGAGAAGTAAAAGTGAGTGAGTGGATGAAGTAGAGCAAGGCAGCAAAAAGAGAAAAGAGAAAAAGTGTGTGTGTGTGTGTGTGTGTGTGTGTGTGTGTGTGTGTGTGTGTGTGTGTGAGAGAGAGAGAGAGAGAGAGAGAGAGAGAGAGAGAGAGAGAGAGAGAGAGAGAGAATCAGAGAGAAGTAAAAAGTAAGGAAAATCTTAGGAGTGTAAAATGGGGGAAAAAGCAGTGAGTGAGTGAATGAGTGAAGGAGTGAATGGAAATAGAGCGAGACAGTAGAGAGACTGAATATGAGAAAAAAGGCATAAAGCCAGTATGGGAGATTTGAGTCATGGCAGATGAATAATAGGAACAGTTGATTGGGCAAGTGTGTGGGATCAGGGAAGCTGGAGCGGTGAGTGAAGCATGGAGAGACACAGACGTGTTACAGCCCTGCTTTCTGGGGTGACTGCTGCACTCAGCTAAGCCTGAATGGCAAGAGAGAAAGGCTGAACGTGTTCTTTCTTTCTTTCTTTCTTTCTTTCTTTCTTTCTTTCTTTCTTTCTTTCTTTCTATCTATCTATCTATCTATCTATCTATCTATCTATCTATCTATCTATCTATCTATCTATCTATCTTTCTTTCTTTCTTTCTTTCTCTGTCTCTTTCAGTATATCTTCTTAACACACCCTTTTCCCCCTTCTGTCTGACTTCAAAGCAGTCCTGGAACCCATTAAAACAGACAGACTCGTCGAAAAATAAACGGTGCCTCGTTGGTGTGGTGGTGCGGTGGTGCAGAAGAGCTGGCCCCTGTGTGTCTGTGTGTGCAGGCTGTAAGGTGCAGTCTGCCGTGCTCTGCTGGGTCTGATCTACTGCCCACAGGCGTAAAGCAAATACCACCACTCTGTAGTCAAGCACTGTTCATACTCACCATGTCTCGCAAGGCTCAAGACAAAAAGTACATAAACGTCTGACATTTTAAAGGGTGTCTGACTGTGCATATGTGTGTGTGAATGAATGAACAAACACAGTTTATAAAAAAGAAAAAGACATGGTCTCAGTGTAACCCATGCAGTATGTCAATTTCACTACTGAAAGTGTCACCTTTTGTCTAGATACATTCAATGGATGGACAGATGGTTCTATAAAGGCTGGGTTTAATGCGAGTAAAGTTTTACAGTTTATAAACAATTAAGCCATTGTAATACAGTTGCTCTCTTTTGTAAGGTTAAAATACATGGCCGAGATGATGTAAACAGGGTTAATCTTAGCGCTGCCTCTAGTGGAATGGAGCTTTATTACAGACTTGCCAGCCTTGTGTTAACAAACATCATAATCCAATAAATGTGAATAATAGGCATATGCTGCAAAAATCCCATAAGGCCAACTTTAGTGAGTGTGCGTCCATCAGCAGTGCTGCAGGAATGTGCTAGGTCATGGGTTCCTTAAAGTGAGATCTCACTGGTCACATAGGTCAGATTTTAGGTAAGATACACTTTCACCTGAGCAAAACAGGTCTCTTTTCCCCCCCTGTCCCAACTGGATACAGTATGACACAACAATGAATCTTCGGTTCAATCCAAAAGCATAAGAATTATTACCTGATTACTTCAAGTGGTGTAACAGGTATATCCGTGTTAAATTACAGCTTCAGTGCAAAAGTATTTTTCCTCCTGCTAGTAAATTCCTAATTAGTACAAGCTTTGAGTATGTAAGTAGCGTTTAATGCACACAAACATGTAATCACTGCTGCTTACCACAATCACTACTTAAGTGTATTAGACCACTGTTGAAAAGAGGTAGCGTAAGGGAATGTGTTTACAAAATGTTGTTTATAAAAACAGCAGCCGTGTCTCCTAGTAAAATTCAAACAATACTGGATCTGTTTTCCTCTTACAGGAGGAATGACTGACAGAGAAGTGGAGGCTAAGCGAGGTCACAAGAAACAAACCAGCACTAACCCAGAGGTATGAGCCTGAACTAAAAGCTCTGCTGCACCTGCACAGCTAAACATATCAGACAGAATATTTACTCAAACCATGACGTCTCAGCCTGTTAAGTGACTGCAACAGCACTGAAAAATAAACTCTAATGGAATATTGTCTTAAAATTTCCAGTGTACAAAGTTTATGATCTATGGATCTTCATGTGGCTGAAAGAAAAGAAACAAACCTGCCAGCTAAAAAAGATATGGGTTAAATGTTTTAATGGTGTTATGGAAGTTTACAATGCAGAGATGAAAAGAAATTACATTATATTTAAGAAATTTCCCTACAATGTTCTACGATACGCACATGCACACTTATTTATTGCGTTTCCACAAATTCATGCTTCTTTATATGCGCCATGTGGCCAAAGGTTTCTGGATACACTCCAGTGTGTAGGATTTCCCCAAACTATTGCTATAAAGTTCCTCCATTTCCCCCTTCATCATGACAAGCCCTTCGAAATCCCACTGTACACATCTGGGGTGAACTGGAACTTGGACTGCTCCCCAAGCTTCAACCTCAGTGCACAGCCTCACAGATTCTGTTATGGCTGAATGAGCACAAATTCCCAGAAATACACTCCAAATTTAAGTTAAAACTGATAAACAGTAAAATGGGGACTCAACATGGAATGGTATGTTCGAAAAGTACATATGAGTGCTACGCTCAGGTGTCCACAAATACTTGGCCATAAAGTGTATTTCAGTGGTGGAAGCATTTTCTGGCCTATGTAAAATATGCTACCCACAGTATTAAAGTAGACAAAATAACACAAAATATGTTTTGGGTTGGTTGGAGAGTTTGATAAGACAGAAGAAATTGTTAGAACACTAGAATGTGACTGCTGTTATAGCACTGGTATGTGAACTTCACACCTCGTTTCACCTCTTTATATATTTCAGACCATACTACCCAGACTTAACACAATTGTATCCCATGTAATCTCTTGATTTCTGTCCAGGCTTGTGTACCGGAGCAAAGAATAGAAAAGACAAACAACTATACAGAAAATCGGCCCTACAGCAGTGGTAAGAATAACACAGCAAAAGCCTTTCTCTGGATTCTCGACTTTTCCTGATTATCGAAGTTTAAGATCAAACCTAAATCAAACCTGCCACTGAGTATACAAAAAATGGATAAAAGGATGTTCTCCGGAATAAAGAGCAGCAACACATAATACAGGACTCACTCAGGCTAGCATTAGAGTGTTTTGGATGCCTGATCCTGTAGTTCAGTCACAATCTTGGCTTACTGCATGTGTGGAGTTTCATTCTCTCTGAGTCATTTTTCTAGCTTCTCTTTTGTCTCACCTCCTAAAAACGTGCCAGCAGGTAGACTGACAGATCAAAATTTCCCCTATGTGGCATGAGTTTATAAATGTATATGTGAGCACATGGTGCCTGGCAATGGCTAGGACTGTAATGGACAGCCTCACAGACATTAGTCCCAGGATTCCCACCACAACCTTGGCTGACCACAAATTAATGAATAATAGTCAAAGAAGATATATTGTCGTGTTAAGTTTATAATCAACTCAGAAATTACACTTACCTATTATTTCAGGAGCTCTTGGTTGCACAATTCCACTTGACTGTAAGCTGTTGTAGAAAGAACATTATTTACATTTACATTATTTACTGTCCAGCATCATTGACGAAAGGACGGGTTCCTTCTGAGCCTGGTTCCTCTGAAGGTTTCTTCTTCATATCTTCTCAATGAGTTTTTCTCTTGCCACAATCACATCAGGCTTGCACATTAGGGATAAATGTTCTGGATTAATAATAATTAATCTGTGAAGCTCTCTTTTGTTACTTTTTTTTTTTAAAGTAACACAATTTGTCCATTGGGGTTGTTTAGACAGCACTGTACAGATAAAAAATCAGTTTGTGGGTGACAGGAGTAAGTATTTCATACACAGTTGTTACAAGTGTAATGTGTTTATCAATAGGTCAGAAACTATAGTAATTTTGTCGTTATGTTTGATGTATAATTCTAACAAGGAAAAATGGTATGGCCTTTTAGATAGGAGTTAAATAACATGACCATTAAAAGACCATTAAAAGCAGGTGTATTTCACACTTGACTTGTAGTCCATAGTATATCAAGAGCCGGTCAAAGCTGCCAACACAAGCAGTTTACTATAATGTTCAAAATCCATGGGCCTTGGTTCTCAGCATACTTAAATGACAAATGATTTGTTTTGGGCGTTTTTTTCCTCAGAGGAAGGTATCATGCAACAGACAGGAGGAAGGGCACAGAGGCCACAGCCTAAGGCCAGACCAAGATCTGGGTCACCACCTACACCTGGGTCTGATAGCAGCATTCAGAAAACAGCTCTTTCCAGGTCCACAGCAGCAGATGAAAATATTGCTAAAACAAAGCTTCAAACTCAGACAGAGTCCTATAAAAAGACAGTGTAAGTAACACTTTATTTTAGACTATGCATGGCTCATTTTAGACTATGCATGCTCATGATCCATTTAAATTGCTGTATCTAATTTACTACATTGCATTATATTACATTACAAATACAAATTCCAGTTCATGAGGGTGGCAAAGGGGGTTATAATAATTCCTCAGAGCCCCAGTAAATCTGGTTTACATCTGAGCTTGGGTTATTGTCTGTGTGAGTTTCTTAATGGTTCTCTGGTTTCCTCCCACCAAATTGCGCCTACATGTCTATGATTGTATGTGTTTATGTGTGCATGTGCATGCTGTAGTTTTCCAACCATAGTGTATTCCCAATTTATGCCCAGTGTTCCTGGAACATGTTCTGGATCCACTACAACCCTGACCACATTAACAATGAACTCACTGAAGATGAAAGTATGAATACATTAATTACATATCATTCCAAGGATATATAGTCTGCTTGAACGTAATAATGAGATGCTAATGAGAAACTATTTTTCCAACAACAGGTTCCAATTGATTTCAGTTATTTTCCCTGAATCCGTTCCTCTCTTACTAAAGCACAATGCAGCATCTAACAAATTTGTTAATATACACTATTTGTATATTTCTTTAAAAAGTTATTCAAATGAAAATTACTCTTAGCATTCGAATAACCCTATTAATTAGTCGAGTCAAAAAGCTTTTATTATCATATCAACCATATATAACTGATAGTACACTATTCCTCAAGGACCACGAACTGCATAAAACACAAAACAAGAAACAACACAGAACTAAATCACATAAAATACATGTGTGCAGTACTACTACATGACACTGCAGTACAGTATAATAATAACAAGGGACAATATAGCACAAACCAGTACACAGATTAGTAAAGAGTAAAGTGCAATAGTAACAGTAATAGCAGTTCAGCTGTGGATGAAATCCTAAAAGACAGTAAGAAGAAGGCCTAAAAGCAGCAGGGAAGGTGAGGTGGTCCACACATCATTTTTTTTTTCTTTTTTGTTGTAGCAGCAGTCTAAAATGAAATGTGCAAAAACAACTCAAAGTGGTGCAATGATGTAAGGTTTTGTGTGTGTGTGTGTGTGTGTGTGTGTGTGTGTGTGTGTGTGTGTGTGTGTGTGTGTGTGTGTGTGTGTGTGTGTGTGTGTGTGTGTGTGTGTGTGTGTGTGTCAGAGGGGTATTAAAGAGTCTTGATTATCTAGGTGCTACTTGTTTGCCTGGACATCAGAAAAAGTTTTCAGTTTTAATTTATGAGCAGTAGAATTTTCTGCCAGAGTACATGGAAAACAGGTTCCATCACAGCATTTGGTTGGTCGCTATGGGAATCCCAATATAATATGTTTTGGGTACACACACCGCAAGTCAAGACATAAGGTCAGGGTGAGGTTAAGCAACATGGCATGGTAGGTTTTGGAATCATTAATATCCTAGGGTTAGGGTTAGCGAAATCTAATTACTGCTTTGGTTTCCATCACTCTTTGACTGTGTGTCAAGTTTCAGCCACTGCCTCTTGACCTTCTGTGAGAAAGCAGATTAAAGCATCTGCTACCTTCCTTTATCTGTGCTATATTTTATCCCTAACACCACACTGATCCTTCATCTCTTTCTACTATGTGACAGCAGCTAAGTCTTTCCTGCTTTTCTTCTGTATTTTGACAGCAAGCCCAGAAAATCAGGTAAATTAGACAACGCTGATGACCCCCACATGAGTAACGTAAAGAAGCAAAAGATTACCCGGCATGCCAACAGAGACACAGATGTTGATGCAGAGAATATGGCTATGGAATTAAATGTAGACAGTACGGACACAGAGTCACAAGACACCAGTTTTAGTAATGAAAAAGATTCTGGTCCAATACAAGTGAGTCTTTTATATATGTTTAGATTCCTGTATCAACAGTGAATAGTGAAGGATCCCTGTCGTACTTCATTCTTGATTTCTTGCCTTTTCTATACAGAAGAAAAATAAAAACACAGATGGTGAGAAAACCACCAAGTCCACAAAGTCACCAAACACAGCAGAAAAAATAAAAAATAAATCTAAAGGCCAAGTGGCATTTGTTGTGGGTGAGTATTGCTATTACTCATGAGTACTAACTGTAATTCCAAAAACTATAATAATATGAATGTCAAATGTTTATTTGACTCAGGTAAACCAAGGCAGTCACAGGAAGTAATGCAAACTGAAAGGAAGAAATATAGCTCAGAGAGACATGAGAAGACAGTATCCAAAAGACTAGTGAAAAAGTCAAAGGAGAAATCGGCAGATGATTCTTCCTGTGGTTCTTCTGAATACACTGTGGATGACATGGAAAGCAGAGAGGTCTCACCTGTCCAAAAGAACTGTGAAGCTAGACACAGTCCAGATATTGATCAGGATTTCATCCATCATGAGAAGTGTGTAGCAGGACACAGTATGGAAAGTGATGATCGGGTTGCTGTCTCCAGAGAAGATGATGGAACTGAAGATGTTGATCATTTCTCTGAGATCGACATATCTGCAGCTTCTTCCAGAACACACAGTTCTGCCAAGTCCTCCTCTACAAGCACCTGGAGCATTCGGAGAAGCAGTGTGTCATCAGATACTGGCCTGTATAGCCCAGTACAACTTCCTCATCACTTCCCACGTCTCGGTGTCCCAACACACCATCCTGCATCCAACCCTGACAAGTCTAAATCAGCTGCTGATGTGGGTTTTATTGTAGTATTGGGTCGAAGTTTTCAAAAAAATTTTTTTGAAACACATAAGTCAAACATAATATAAAATATTTTGAGCCCCTTCTGGGTATGATCATTATAACTATAATTATACTGTAATTATACAAATAACTTATTGTGATTAGGATATAACTATATAGGCTTTAAATAAGTGTTTCGCTTTTTGTATAAAACACATTTTTTGGTTGCTTTAAAAGAGACTATTAACTGAAGAAAAGGTGCATGATTCTTTCCTCTTCTTTGTCGTTGTCACAGTAAAAAGTATAATAATCTTTCCCACGTTTGTGTTTTATTTTTTAAGGACAACCTTCTGACCAATCACAACTGAGACGTCAATCTTGCTGTGGTACGATTATAATCACATCTGCTCATTAATCAGCTCAGATCATTTATTATCTCCTCAGGCTAAGAGCAGAGCAGAAGCCATCAAGCAGAGGGAAAGCAGAGTGGCAGCAGCAGTGGCTGAAAAGGCAGAACGCCGTCGGATGGAGGTGGAGAAGAAGAGGAAGGAAAAAGAAGAGGAGAAAGAAGCAGAGAGGAAAAGACAGGAGGATAAAGATCTGACAGAAGAGAGAATGCGGCTGGAGCTGGAGGAGGAGGGGAGACAGAGGGCACAGCAGGCCAGGTTCACCTCACACACCATTACAGGTTTTCATCAAACACATAACTGAAGTGAGCAGCAACTTTAGTCATTTAACGTTGCGCTTTACAGGTTGAGAAAGCTTAAAGACGAAGAAGAGAGACAGAAACAGGCTGAGAGAGAGAAGGAAGGACAGAGGGGTGAGCAGCCTGAGATGGAGATGGAGAGGAGGAGGCAAGAAGAAACAAAGAACAAGAAGAGATATTTAGATCGACTTCAGAAAGCGAGGCACGAAGAGGAGATAAGAAGAGCAGGTACACTTTCAAGTGCTTACTGCTGTTTAGAAAGATTAACCACTTTATAGTCTCATAGTGAGCGAGAGTCTCACACAGACACTTGCAAGTTTAGCTCTAAAATCTCAATGAACAAATTGCAATAACCTTTAGTTTTATATTTGACAAAACAGACAAAAATGTAATTCAAGGTTCAGGTGTGTTTTGAGCAACCCTTTAATTCTTCAAGACAAAAAAATAAAACCAAAGACAACAAAAACAGTGTGTATGTGGTATGTTGTCTTTAATAGCTTGTATGTCCAGACTTTATCATTATTATAACTGAGGATAAACATATTGATAAATTCTCTGATTACTCTTTATATTTGTGTTTGATATCAATGCCACAGCATACACTTAGGTTTTAGATTATTGCCTTGTTGCAGGAACCATATTTCACTTAATTAAATTAATTAATAGTAAAATATAAGTGTATTATTTTTAACCAGAAATATTAAGGATTAATGCAAACTTTCACGTCCTGTTAGTACATGAAATAAATGATAGATCTGATCATATTTGATGATAATTAGTACAATAATGTGGGGTGTGTAGCTGAGTTAAAGCGTCAGCACGAGGAGGAGGAGGCTCGTAAGGAGGAAGAGTATAGGAGATTGCAGGAGATGGATGAGAGCGAAAGACAGGAGTACTTACGCAGAAAGTGGGAGGAAGAAGAGGAGAGGAGGAAGGCTGCAGAGGAGAGAAGGCACGCACGGGAGGAAGCAGCCATGTGGTATGAGGAGTTAAATAGGTATGTCAGTTAAAGGAAAACCATTTCAGCAATTATTCTACATTCTATATTGTATTATATATGCACTTTATATACACTTTGGGCCTGAATAAATACTTTGCCCTTACTTGTTTTCCAGGCAAAGAGCAACACTGGAGCAAAACCTCCAGTTCCACAGAGGACTGTTTGTTGAGACAGAGGGTCTGAAACAGAAGCAGAGCATCTCTCGGCCCTGGGTCTTTTCTTACTTCAGTCGGCTGAGATTTGCACACTAACATGTTGTATGAGCAGTAAAATAAAATTCATCATATTCATATATTTTGCTAAAATTTAAAATTCATTCATATTAAATACGAATTATATACTCAGAATATAGAATATATATTACATACTCAGCGCTGCATTGATCTGTCTGTTCCAGATCAACAGACTGTTACAGTAACAGTAATCAGCTATAGTTTTTTAGGAATGTAATAATATTTTTACACTTCATGTTTTTTTTATGTTCTTAATCTGTTAAAAATGTCAATAGTCACTAGTTGAAGTGTTAAAATATAAAGTAATCTGGTTATGTAAGTTGATATGATGCTTCTCTTATCTGCTGGCTAATTAAGTATTATTGTTTCATGTGAGTGATCAAAAAGGTCAGGATAATACAGTGTCCCAATATTTCAGATAGTATAGATATAATAATTGATTTCACTGACAGTCCTGTAACATTGATGACATTCCCTTAGACACTTACTTCTCAGGACCTTTTATACCAGGACCTTTATAAGAGATCAGTGATTTTCTAATTTAACTACAATAGTGGCAACCAACCCATATATATTTATGTGTATATATTTGGCTATTTAAAAAAAACAAAAAAAAAAACAAAAAACATTTTTTACAGTCACGTTTTACAGTACATTTAAATGTAAACTGTAAATGTGAGCCTCAAAATATGTTAATATTATTATCTTTTTGCTCTGAACGATTTTTTGCCATTGTCCTCGTCCTCATCTTTAATTATTAGCAGAGCTAGCATAAATAACATGCCTCCACAAAACCATGCTAGAGGTTAGACTGGATACTCTAACTTTCCTTGGGTGTGAATGTGGGTAAATGCTGCCCTCTAGTGGACGTTTCATTCAGCGTAAATTCTGTTACACGCTCTGTGTTTCCCCTAAATGAAGAGCAGTGTATAAAGAGGTTACTGAGAGTGACTGAGTGAGTATTCATTTAATATGACTAGTTCTCCTCAGCACCATACACTCAACATCCACCATCCATCTGTGTAAACTTTACAGACTGAGGGTAAATAATTGCAGGAGATCAGCTGTCTCTGAAGTACTCAAACCAGCTTATTCGGCACAAACACACATCATATCTGACATTTGATGTAAATCTTAAATTAAGCTCTTGATCCGTATCTGCCACATGTTTGGATAACTGCATAAATGTGCATGTGTATATGTGCAATGTTCCTAACAAAGTAGATAGTGAGAATAGAATTATTCACTCTGTTCTATGTTTGAGAAAAGGATTCAGAAATCTGTACAGGAAATAGGAATTAAATGGTCATTCCATTGTGGTTCAGTCATACTGAATGAAAGCAGAAACATTTGTGCACAGGATCTTCTTTTCACCGTTTACAAACATGACTACAGTCTCCTGAAAACCTGGTTCTGTAAAGTGAATGCTTTAAGTTTTCAAAGAAATTTCATCTATGTTGGATTGGTCCACATTCTGAACTTGTATTGTCTGTGCTTCTTCAAGTAAGATGGAACAGTGGAACTGCTAAAGACCTAAGCCATGGTAGATATGTCATGTGGAGGAAACAGACAGGACTCCAGGTTGCATACAAGGCTGTGTGAGTGTGCCCTCTGCTGGACAACTAGACACAACACTACTCGGGGAAATCCATAATATATACCAATACATTTTTAGATTTTAAGTGCCACATTAAACGCAGTTTTAAACCATTATGCAGTAGGGACACAGAATGTGACAAGTAACCCTCTTAAATATTTCCTGAGGTCATTAAAAGTTTCACAATGCACAGAGCACCTTTCTGACTAGACTCAGATGTTTATATGTAAATAATTATATTTTCATATTTCTTTTCTATTATTTACCACTGTGTTTTTATAAACCTATTGAAAGTAATGGGTAATCATGACAGCAAGTGCTGACAATAGCCTGGAGCTATGTGTGTGTGTGTGTGTGTGTGTGTGTGTGTGTGTGTGTGTGTGTGTGTGTGTGTGTGTGTGTGTGTGTGTGTGTGTGTGTGTTTGAGTTTGAAATTTGAAATTAGAAGTGAGTATACATATAAGTTTGTACACCAGTTTTAGACAAGACGTCTAAACAAATATACCCATAACTGGCTCGATAATATAATTAACCTTGAACCACAATAACAAAGTATGCTTCAGAGATACTCTCACACAAACAATTGAAATAATATACAGTTCCCTTTTATTGTCAGTTCTTATACTGGCCTTCATTCATCTAATTTGCAATGTTGCAGTCTAATATAATCTAGGACATGACAAGTTACTATTATTTGAAGCCACCGTAATCTTGCTTTTCATTCATTAATTTTCTACCGCTTATCCGAACTTCTCGGGTCACGGGGAGCCTGTGCCTATCTCAGGCGTCATCAGGCATCAAGGCAGGATACACCCTGGACGGAGTGCCAATCACAGGGCACACACACACTCTCATTCACTCACACACTACGGACAATTTTCCAGAGATGCCAATCAACCTACCATGCATGTCTTTGGACCGGGGGAGGAAACCGGATTACCCGGAGGAAACCCCCGAGGCATGGGAAGAACATGCAAACTCCACACACAAGGCGGAGGCGGGAATCGAACCCCCAACCCTGGAGGTGTGAGGCGAATGTGCTAACCACTAAGCCACCGTGCACCCCGTAATCTTGCTTACTTCTGCCAAAATGTCTTTTATAAACTCCATTCAAACAAACATTCGCAGCTGGACACTGACAGACATTTAATAGTTGTTTTTGTTCTAGCTAGCTAGGTTGTGTATATTAAAGGGCTACCAGTTTGGATAATAACATATTTTTGGGGATAGCAAATTAGTCCAGAATCTCTCAAGTAATTACACCTAAACTTTGAAGGCAGTCTGGCTGTTTCCAAGCCCTTTAAAGCTCTCAGGTCTGTCTAGCTCTGAAAAGCCACACTGATGTTTACTGAACTTACCCTGGTCCGGACATGTTCTTTTCCACTGCATTCTTTATAATCCAAAGTGGTTGTGTTAAATAACCCCTCATTAGCAACAGAGGATGAAGCTTTTAGAAGCAACATACTGTACAATTGAGCAAAGAAGATTTAGGGCCTTGCTTACAGACATGACTGTAGTAGCCTGGCTCTGGGACATGGGACAACTCCCAACCCTCCTGTCAGGTCCTTCCAAATCATTAAGCACTGAGCCACATGGGCTGCCAGTGCACAATATGTTTAACTGACATACAGAGGGCCTTATTCTTCCTTTTAGGTTCATATAACCAGACAGTACACAGTCATGGAGACACTTACTTTCTCAAGGCATCTTTTTTTAGTGACAGCATTTTAGGACAGTGTAGCTGCAGCATTCTTTAAAACGATTCCAGTAAATTTAAACATTTTGTGATCTTTGTTTCAGACTAACTTGGCTTATGAAATGTGTTTGATGTGGAGCAGAAGACTGGAAACTCATACCATAGATACTGTAATATAGAGCAGAGCTGGATGCTTTGTTGCTCTTGCATACGCAGCTGACTCACTGTGTGCTCGGCACCCGCCAGACGCTCTGACCAGCCAAACCTGCCCCCTGCCATATGTGGCAGTTTCTTTGCCTTATGATGCTTTCCCTGGTGAGTGTTTCATTCAGTTGATTATGTAGCTATGTCCTCTAGATGATCTTCATTGAATTTTGCCATTTTATTGCTCTTATATTAGTTATTGTGTTGATGCACTGTGGACAAGAAGGTTGTATGGCAAAGAGCAGAAAGAATCCTTGTTTATCCTACAGACGAATTTGCAGGATACTTGCATCCAGGTATAAATTATTATATAATAATTTGTAAAGATTAATAATTATTAAATATGTTGATCTCAAACAATATTCTGGAAATGGAAATTTATTTATTAAAAAAATTAAAAAATAATTGACTGTTTAAAACCCTGACTGTTGACTGATTAAAAGATATTAAACTCACATAAGAAACCACTTTAGAAAAAAGTGACACACTCTCACCTGAAGCTCTTCAGCTTCCTCTGAGCTTTCCCGGCCCAAGATATAGTTCTAACAGTTACAAATAAGACCATCCTGATCACACATATACATACACATACAGGATGTGCTAAACATATCAGGTATAATACCAAGTACCAGTAAACATGGGTGGTGCTAAACGCCCTGAATTCATGATGTCATGAAGCTCAGTCTCAGATATAAATTAGAATTGATAAACAATCTAGATGCATTTATATTGTTGTGTTCACTTCCAGGTTTGATGCTTCTCTGATCTTTCATACTGTAATATCCTAGGATGCCTTTATGAGCAAGTGCTTAAAAGCCACGATTTGCCTAAAAATTACAATTTAGTATTAAATTTATAACAAATGTAGGACAATTTAGTGTTAAATATATTTATTTATTATTTATTTATTTACATAATTAAATCTGCTTAGAAATGGTGATCCACACAAAGCACAAAGGTTAATGTTAGCTATAAATCCAGTTATGTTTTCTTTTCTTTTCAGTACACATCAGCAAAGTGAATTATTTGAAATATGTGGTAGGTTTGTATTAATTCTGCATACTAAATATTAACATATTTATTGACACATTTAACCTTTAATGGTCTTGCTTATTAAAAATTCACTCTTAATTTGTCATGTATTAAGAGTAAAAATGCAGTTTATAATTTTAAGTGCCCTCTGCTGTATAAAATGTGCCATTACAATTTTTAAAGAAATAATTTAATTAAACTCTGACTATTCCCTTTCAAGCACATCCTGCCATCAATTTTTTGGTTTTGGAAAAATACATATGCCTTGTGAATGGTCTTCTATAGAACACAGGTGAGGGCTCATTTATGGGCAGCAACATTTAATAAAATTAGCCATGCAAGAAGGAAACTAGACAGATTGAATGCATTCCAGTATTGTATATCACATTTGTTTCTGGAGCTTTCTTAAAATGATAGCTGCAGTACTAGAAAGACTTTCCAACATTGCAAATGCCCCCCTTTACAGTTATGATCTCTGTAGGTGGTCCAGTAGGTAAGAAAACCAATTGAGAATATTCTGGCATTGATATACAATTACCTTTTGTTATGTTCCTTCTTGCTGGTTGGATGGAAAACAGTTTGTTTTCTGCAGCTAAGAGCAACATGTTTGTATGAAACCTCACACAGACACAAAAGACACAATGGTACAATAATCTACTCTACTGATTCTCCCTTGTGCTGCTGCAGGTTTTTATCATTACGCTTTCTTTAGTAAACCTGATTTAACTAATCAGAAAATTAACAAGCCTTTCTGAGTTTACACTAGGGTACAGTTCTGACAAAAAAAAAAGAGAAAAAAATACACATTTTCCCTAAATGTAGTCTGTCACAATGTTTTTAGTGCCTGAAATTCATGTCCATTGATTTATACAGACTAATGCCGTTAGAAAAGTAAGGCAGGTTTACAGCTAAAGCTTGGTTATCTTTACCCTAAGCCATGGTGAGAAGGTCAATAATATCAAACTCGAGCATGACCCACTGATACATTTGCACGGTTAAAAACTGTAACAGCGACCAAATCGGTTTCATTCTCTACATTTAGTTTGAAAACCACTCTGTGCAAACATCACGTGTAAGAAGGAAGCATGATTTAATGGTGAAATATTATTCTGCTGTTTCACCATTTAGCTGTTTAACTATTTATGCGTTCACTTAGCCATATGTTTTTTTGAGGTGAATATGTAGTGAATTATATGCACATAAACTTAAACTGATATTTGTTAGCAATGTGAGCCTTGATACACTAGTAAAAAACCAAAGAAGCAAACTTTGTACACAAAATGTTTCTTGGATGTTCAAGTACATTTGGGATTTAAGGGGAAATTGTGTCTCCCCTGTCCAAACTGATCATTTATACTGTTCAGGCTTCCAGGAGCAATGAGGGAAACAGTTGCCTAATATAAAGCCAGATGTCACAGTGTTCTAACTGGAACTGTGCATTATTATTCAAAGGTATTAGAAATTCCTTGCAAAATGTTGCCAAATGTAATGATGATGTGGCTTCACTGGTTTATTTCCACTTTCAATTTTCTGTTTTCTAACCAAACTATTCTGCACTGCAGTCACAGAGTCACACACTGCCCTCACTACGGTAAAAAAAACCATTGGTTGGAGCAAGGTCTGAGTCTAAACCCCCCTAACCCCTAACTCACACAATGCCATATAATACAAAACAACACATTAAAGACACTCTTACAGCATGAACTACATTGAGTTGTACCCACCCTCTGCACTTCTGGCTGAACTCCGCTCTGTTAGAAGCAACTGGATCAGGTCCAACTCTCTACTGCTCTAAATGTCACTATTGCTCCTTTATATCCCACATGTCTCCCAGACCTGAACATCAGGGAAGCTAAACTGATAGGATAAAACGTAAAAAAAAAGTACTTTTGCAGAATGAAAACACGAAAACATTTAAAAAAGGCAAGCTGCTAAGATTTCAGAGAAAATATTAAGATGGAGGGATGATTTCAGTGGATCAGTTTAATATGAAGTTCAATTATATCCCATTATTAAAAAAAGGTTCTTTTTTTTCAAAGTTCTTAGGAAATCCACAAACTTCGCTGGCAGTACAGCAGTACCGATCTGCATTACATGTTACGTAAACGACATAAATAAGGTCTGAGTTCATATCATACATGATCATTTTATTCTGTGACCTTAGCTTGAGGAGTCTAACTAGTAGTTCTTGTGTGGAATTTGCTCTTCACAATGATTAGTCATGATTACTAAACCGTCTGCCAGCAGAAAACCTGTCTCAGCATTCCACAAAGTTAAAACAGTAAGAGACACTGGTGTAGGCACTGGACCTGAAGAAGTGGGCTTGGTGTCGAGGACTGTGTTGAACCAGCTGATCCTTTGTCAGGTTTAAACTAACACCACAGCATCTGAGCTTAGCCTGTAACAAAGACGGTTTGCACGCTCTGGGTGAAGGGAAAAAGGGAGGAATCTGGGCCTGTAATCCTAGGCTGGGCATGAAGCTTGTCCCCTATTGGTCCATTGGCACCAAGATCAGAGAAAGAACAGCTCGGAAAAGAGCGGTGGGACATGGAGACGAGCAGTCTCACACATCCTCGTACAATACCCCTAACTGAAGAAAGGATCCGTTTTCAATCAAAAAGCAGGAGAGACAGAGGGTGGGAGAGGGACAAGAGGATTGTAGGGGCAAGTGTGTGTGCATTCATGTATAAAGGCATCAGTGGAAATGCTTTACAAAAAATATGTGAACTACATAGTTCCTCTGGATTCTCACAAAAGCAGACTGTGTGTTAGAACATATCAGAAATAGAGTTCCTGGCCTATTCAGTTAACCCCCTTGTTGCGCTAATCACATGCCACGTCCAATTATGTGACCTGGGAATAAATGGTCTGGTCTCAGCCTATTCTCCCTCCTCCCTGAATCTAGGCACTGGGATGTGTGCATAAATGGTTTCTGGATAAATCCACTCATCATCGAGTTTTGTGGTGCTTTCTGAACAGTGTTAAATCTGTTATGTACTTTTGTGTTATACTGTGTCTCAGGTTGTGTTAGCTGCAATGATAATGTGATAATGATCTGCAAGATGCGGGAATAGCAATGTATGCCCCTGTTAGAGAGCTTGTTCGTGGTCCCTCATTAGATAAGGGCTTTCTGCGGGTGGCAGCATGAGGCTACAGAGACACTCAGGGAAAAACGTCTTGTTTGCACAAGGTCACTACACCGTCCTTCGTGTGAACAATTTCGTCTCTACATACAGAAAAAAATGGGGGTGGGTTGGCGGTTGGACATCGGCTGTAAAACTTGCATGACTGCACAATTTCAGACAGCGTTCACCCAAATGCAGGGAACACACACAGAACACACTGCAACAACAGCATCCACAGTCTGCAGTGAGAGTGGCCCAGGGCTTTCACTCACATGAACAAAAAATAACACTCATTAGCTGTCCCATGATGGTGTAAAGCTTACCAGACTAAGAGCATTCAAATTACAGGGGAATATATATTTTGGATATTAGACACCTGACATTATAGTATACAATTATTGTTTTATTTCAAATGTATTCTGTTAAATATATTGTCTTTTATTACAGAACAATGGGAAGTATTGTAGCCTCACAGCTCCATTGTCTACAGGTTCATTCCTGAGATCAGGTTGCTGATTGTTTGGACTGTTGCATGTTCTCCCTGTATCTATGTGGGTCTGCTCCAGATTCTTTACTGCTAACACTCACAACCTCCTAAAAACAAGCTGTTAGATGTAAACCCTAAAATGAATTAAATTAATATACATTAATATAGGTATAATCCATCCACTCATCCAATCAATGAGATCTTCTCTCTGTTGCAGTCAGGAAAGCACTTCTGCTCCCTGAAGGTCGGCACAGTGAGAACAAGATATGACTAGACTTTTCTGGACAACACCAAACATACAGCCACCAAAGGTTTTGTCTATTTATTGAGATTTTCTCTAATATTTTCCCCCTTTCTTGTAGAGGTAATTCTATTTCTATTTTTAGTGTAACTATTTTTTATTTTATTTTTGTTCTATCTTTTATAACACAAGATAACGTATGTTTTAACCTCAAATCAGATCAAAGACCAACTCAAAATTTCTTCACATCTAGGATGCTAGAGAACGAACGGGTCATTCAAGACTTGCTCTGTTGTTCCACTAGGTGGCATGTTCTTAAAAATAAAAAATAAAAAATGTTGGACACGTTATGTTTGTCTTTATGAACCCAAGTGCCAAAAGAAACACGCTTACATGACTTGGGATTTCTGCTCATTTCAGGGTCAGGATCATTTCAGCATCTCTAATGATCCAGCTCAGCATTGTTGGAATGTGTTTGGACTTTCAAATTAATGTGTTTGACATTTAACCGTGTTTAAGATCATTTAATAAAGCCAAGATTATTCTGGACATTGGAAAAACACACTGATCTCCACCCAGCTGGACATGAACAAAAAATAACCACCAACACCCCGTACTTTGTATTTGGAGCAGCCGCAACTTTATTTTTTTCCGGTTACATACATCCAGAGGAACATTATGGAGTACAAGAACTGTATGGGAAGAAAAAGAACAGAACAGAACAGAAGACAACAGAAGAGATAGACCTCTCACACAGAGTAATAGATCAGAGGCCTACACAACAGTGTTTAAGCTGTGTGTCTGAGCAGACCTAAATGTGCAACATGAAGAGAAAACTCTACAACACAAGTCTAATCTGAGAATCTTGTCTAGTTTCTTCAAATGTGTATGAGCATGTAATGTGACCCAACTATGTAGGACACTCTCATTCTCTTCATTCTTTCAAACTAACAAATACACTATTTAGAAAGAAAAAATGAAGGCCACCGTTCTTATTAAAAAATGCAAATAGTTTCTACACTGAGCATACTTCTCTACTTAAATATAGGCACATATCCTAAGCAGATACATCTTCAATTGTTCCAGAGAACTGTTAATCATTTTGTAGTTGTTGGGAAGAGCTTAACGTTCGTACATTCCTGAGTACAGACCTACAGTGGTAACCATCAGCTGATTTCAGATGCTTAAGACCTTTTAATAGTTAGAAATGGTAGTTGTTCAAAGCTATAAGCCACGTGGGGCCTAATTTATCTGCAACACTGGCAAAAAGTGCGATATTTTTTTTTTCAAGTTCATTATTTCTTTTATTTAAAGCACAAAATAATACCTTAACAGTTGTGAACAAAAACAACAAAACAAAACAGGACCCCAATACTACAGAAGTGTGTTGGGCTTCACCCAAGCGCTTGAGCCCAAACCCAGGTCTGCTCAATGAACAAGGGAACAAGTGAAGGTCAGAAACCAAGCCACTAGCGTGATGTACTAAAGCAGGCACTCTACGGCTTTGGTCTTCATTAGAACTTTACACAGGTTTGAGCCTGATTATTTTTTATTGATACTGCGTAACAGTAAACCGTCTCTGAATCATGGTTTTATGCCGCCTCATTCTTCCTCCTGGCTTCAACAGCAGCCATTTTCTTTGGACAGGATTACAGAGTAATCATAACAGCCTGTTCTTGTTGCCTTTCAGCCAATAGTTGATTACAACAGCGACATTGTTAACATAAAACACAATACAAAATCAAATGCCTACAGCATATATGAGAACATTAATGACAGACACTTGGCAAGCAGTGTTTATTATTAGTCAGCTCTGTGACACTGAGGAAGAGAGACGTGGCCCAAAAAGCAGCCAGCGACTGGGAATGATTTCAATTTTTAAGCTTTAGATTGTTTTGTTTTTCATCATATTTGAGAGGCATGAAAACTGAAAGCAGGTAGACTGCATGAATTGTAGTCATGTAGTCACTGCAAGAATTGTAGGTAGAAGCGTGGATTGTGCACCGAAGGTATGACCAGTACCTTTTCTTAACACAATGTGTATGACATTCTGGAGTAATTTTAAGTTCATATGATCCACATGAAGCATCTTGAATATAAAACACAGGTTTTTGAAGCTTATTGGACTAAATTATTGTAATAAATTGTGATCTGTCAGTGAACATCTTATTCAGTTAAATCATGTTCAAACTGTTAACTAAATACAGTTTAAAACAAAGTCCTGTTCCATGAAATATCCATTGGATGCAAGTTCGTATTCCAGATTTTCTCTCAGTGTCACATCACCCTCAGTTCAACGGTCTCTGTGCGCATGTACTCTCTCTCACACACACACACACACAAACACACACTCACACTCTCTTAATTCATCATGCCCTCAGCATTGCATCTCTCTTCTTTTCTCTCGCTCTGTCTCACACACTCTTTGTTCCCTGATGTGTTTGAAGTTCAGCGTTTGGACTCGAATTCATTACGGCCACACGAACAAAAGCATGCCGTTTTCTGTGCTCTTGTGCTGCTGTCGCCTGCCAGTCTTCAACGTAGCACAGAACTCACTCCCTCTTTTCTTTTCTTCTCTGCACTGAGGAAAGGGAGGGGAGGAGGGTTGGGGTGTACAAGGCCAGTAGAGTTCAGCCTGTCTGATATTAGTCTCTCCCGCTGTCCGCCTCATGGTCCAAACACACAGACGGGCGCAGGCCCAAAAAACCCCATTAAGACAGAGGCCTTCACCGACCCAGCTTCTACATACCAGGTCTCTTGGTCTTGTCAGATCATACACAATATTCAGATATCATTTGAATTCAATGATGCACTGTTCTAACTCTATGGGGAAAAGAATTCCAGTTCTCTAAAAGAGATACACTGCAAGCTATTAGAAAACGGCACATTTACTCAGTCTCTAAAGCCTCACACTCCGAGTGAATAAGGAAGAGCAATAAACACGAAAAGATGCTCTCTTTGTGTGTCCTATAAGAGATACAAAATATTCATCCACACGTCTGCACTCACTCATATCTATCAAAGGTATAGGAACAATAAAAATATATCTATGCTTATCACAAACCCTCACAAAACATATCCTCCTTGTCCTTAAGTAGTACAAGTACTGACCTAAAAAGCTGCATAGCAAATGTCAATATCTTATCAAATATAGGCAGAGTTACCAAAATAGAGCCCTACATTTTCTTTTCTTTTGTTTCTTGACTTTCGTTTGATTTGTGTGCTGTGCTTATTTTTGGGATGGGGTGGAGTGGGTGGACAGGATTGCCAAGAAACTTGATTGGTTGATTGATTGCATATCAAGCTCTCTGCGTCTCCTACATGTGGTGCGAGGCAGGATGAGAAGGAGAATGAGGAAGAAGGCTACTGAGATAGGGTGCTGGTGCCACGGGACACTCTCTGTTCGGCCTCGGGAGGGACACTCGTCAAGCTGTGTGGTTTGAGAATGCTGACCTGGCAGAATGCCGAGCCGCTGTTGGGGATGAAGTTGACCTTGTTTCTGTCTGGGCACAGGAACTGCGGGATCTCACGCGGAGGTTTGGCCCTGAGTGGCAGAGAGAACAGAGGGAAGACGGAGCGAGTCAGTCAAAAACACTGAGTCAGCGTTGAAGACCATTATCAAAGTCATACACAGTCAGCACTTCAAGGACCAACAGATGCAGGATGAACCAAAAACAAACGTGGGAAAGAGAGAGAAAGATGATAAAGAGGGAATCAGGAGGAGTACTGACTGTGTTTCCTCAGTGAAGACCTTGACACGCTCGCAGCCCTCAGGAGGCTCACGTTTGAACATGTAGCTGTTGTTGGGCTTGGGGGAAGATGCGTACTTGGGCAGAGGAGATCCAGGAGTCAGATCTGTTATCAGAATACACATTACAGTTAGCTTCCCTCCCATGAATGACCACTTTTAACTCAAAGCCAGTGAAACAAGACATTAGGAACTTTGATGAGCAAAGCATAATATAAATACAAATTTTTAAGCTAGTTGCTAGTCTCTTATACCAAGTCTTTTTTTTTTTTTGCTGTTGTTGAAAGCAACATGGCATTAGACACATGTAAAACACACAAAACCTTTATATACATCACTTGTGTTATAAACAGAAAGAGATAAAACATTTCAAACTACTTTGAAATGGATCCAGTAATTATTAAAGAACTTGAATCAAGCCTGATTTCCTGTGGAAATACACTAGATTTCCTGAAATGGTTGTTGAATTGTAAACCTGCCTATCGACACTAGTAAACATTAGGCTAATAAAAGAGAGAATATGATGCGTGTGTGTGTGTGTCAGGGGGGTTGTACCTTTATCATGACAGTAACTGAGTGTTTCCTCATTGGGAGAGGGGCTGTCACTGCAGGGTTCATTGGGCACACTCAGGAAGGCGGGCGAGACAGACTGGGACCGGCTGCTGCTGTTACTATGGGTGCTGCCCACAGTGATGCTTGAGGGCGTCTGTGTGTCAATGCTGCGTGAGCTGGCACTGCGCTGGCACAGTGGAGGAGGTGCACGGTGCCCATCAGGGGCATCCTGAGGCTGCAGAGTGGAGAACGATATACACAATGACGTTTCAAGGCCTCCATTACTCTTATAATACCATAAAATGTCCAAAAGCAAATTTTAAACATCACTATGCAATGGGCCCGCTTCGCTTAATTCACATTATGTGCCTTGTTTAATATTTGTGGCTTAGAAATGAGTGCCTCCCCTAGCCAAAATGGAGGTGCTTAGGCAACTCTAAAGCCATATAGTTTCAGCATCATGGGTGGGGTGTGCTTGACTGAAGGGAGACGGTTGACATTGTCTTCACTGCTCTTCACAGACTACAGAAGGTGAAGTCCTTTTAAATTGACATGATGTAATGTACATGTTTTACTGTAAGGGCAGGATCATTATCTGTAACTGATCAGTATCCGTACACCATGACTAGGAGTCAAACTCGTTTAATACTCAAAGCACGGGAGCTCCTAGTGTTAAACACCACCATGTTTCTGTGACACAACAATGGTTGCTACTCACAATAAACTGTTCATCTTTGTCTCCTGAGTCTCGGATAATGATGCGTTCAATCTCCTGGTTGAGGCCCTCGACACTGTTGCGAAAGCGTGAGACAGAGGATTTGGAGATAGGGATAGGGATCAGGATGCTCTTTGGGATGGGAGCCTGAAAAACATAAAAACAGAGCAATGAAGAGAAAGTAGAAAAACATTGTGTGAACTTGCGTTTTTAATGTCTATGTTCTGAGAACTCTTGCTGAGGATGTCACCCATATGAGGATTCTGGTTCCTCTGAAGGTTTCTTCCTTTCATTCAAGGAAGTTTTTCCTTGCCAAAGTCACCTGAGTCACTTGCTCATTGGGGATAAATACAAACACATTTAAATATATCTAATATTAATATTGAATTTCTGAATTTTATTAATATTTATATTATTCTTTATAATAACCTTTTGTTCTATGTTTATGTTCTTCTGTAAAGCTGCTTTGAGACAATGCCAATTGTAAAAAGCTCTATACAAATAAACTTGAATTGAATTAAATGCTCTGAAGTGTGGGCGAGCGCATCGTGTGTGTGTGCGTGTGTGGTGTGTGTGTGAGACCGAGAAATGTCCTCTCAGAGGGAGATAAGGAATGACATGACTATAAAAACATGTACACAAGAGGTACAAGACATGCACACAATTGACTTGCACTCCACAAACAAATGTTATCACTGTACATTAAGCATATGCCTAACTGTGGTGTGTGTAAGTGACAACACACTAAATCAGCACAGACACAGACTGCAGGCTACCGTTGCAGATTGGTGTAGTGTTTTCTCTGCAGATCCAAGTTATGTAATATTGTCTCTCTGGCACACAACTGATACTTGTCTCTGATTTGCTGAGGCACAGACCTCCTGGCTATATTCAGATGTATAGAGACACACCGGACAATCTTCACGTCCCTCGAAAACATGTGCATGCTGGACTTAAATGACTGCGCCTGAATCGGATGGCAAAGTAGAAAAGCGTCACCTTTTCTGAGAGCCGACTTCCGGTCATCTTAAGTGTAGGACTCTCTCGTCTTCCTCCAGTTTCTGTGCTTCCACCCCCTCTGCTCTGTTCAGTCCTCAGCTCATGCCCTGTGATTACCTCGCTCTCTCAGCTCCCTCCCTCCATTGAGTTACTCTCTTCTCTCCATTTCTACCATTCCCACATTCCACACCCTCTCTCCATTTCATCCTCCCCCTTCAGCTCTGTCTGTCCCAGAAATCATCCACCTCTCTCTTATTTTCCTCTGTCTCTCTCTCTCTCTCTCGCTCCCTCCCCCTTTACTGACAGGTTTAGGGAACAATGTGTGTGCATTAGGAGGATGTGGCAGAGTTCTATGGCCCCGTTGTGACAGTCTCTTTAAGCATGGAGGATCAGCCTGCACCCTGAACCCTCATTAACATCTCTATACATCCAGGCCCTCTTTAAACTCCCCACACCACACCACACCCAGTGCAACACAACTTTACCCCATTGGGACCTCTGGGTGAACAATGTGTTTGTAAATTCAAATAAATAAGACACCATGTATTTCAATTTAAAGAATACATTATTTTCTATTTCCTGGTCTTTTAAATACAACATGGGACCTGTGTAAAACCAACAAGTAGACACTGTGCCAAACCCTGACCTCTGAGGTCACCCGAAAACAATAAGCTGGTTAAGTGATGCTGTCCAGCTCCTGGCAACTTCCTAGCAACAGCTCACTAGGAGACAAATATTTGTTTACGTGTCAAATTTCCAGTGGCGAGCTGTCCTGGGACATGGGCACTGCCACTGGTCTGAAGTGTCAGGATCTTTTTAGTAGTGTGCAAAATGAGACAATATGTTTTTAGCCTTCTGGGTCATTCCCACACCATAAGCTATTGATCTGATCAAGACGGTCTATTAGTATAGCTAAGGACACTGGATAACAGGCACTACATGGTAGATGGCACGTCACAGGTCTGAGATGTGTGCAAGTGAACCACGTGAGGGAGTTGTGTCTGCCGTTTGTATTTTGTAAGAGGTCAGAGGCTGAGAGGCATGAAAACACTTTGTGCTTCTTTTAGCTCATAAATAGCCATTCTGCGTATGCGGCTCCAGGCTTCTGGAGTCTCTGAGAGTGATACAAATGAGTAGGAAGATGTTAGAAGGCTACAGATACTTCAACTTTAGAGGAACGCTAGTTATTCCAACTTCTTTCCATCAAATCAACAATGTATGTTCGACAACCACATGCAAGAATGTTAATAATATTTAAAAGACTGACAGTGACACAGACAAATAAGTGCCATGTTAAAGTGAGTGTGCACGCGTGTGCGTGCATGTGCACGTGAGTGTGTGCATGTGTGTGCGCTCCAGCAGTTTTAAAATTTAACTTTAACCCTCATCTCCAGCATGTGCGGTGTACACATGATTTCAACACACTTGAACACATTTCCTGTTCCTGTACAAGAAGGAAAACCTGTTTATTCAAGGCTCACTGAGAAATGCATTACTCTAAAATGCTTATTGTAAATTCAGCTTGAAGTCTGTATCAATCATTCTTGTTGAGAAGGTACTAGATTTTCGGAAGGAGGAATTGTGATTCTGAGTTACTGACATCGATGTGTGGGTGTGATGGCACGTGGACACCACAAAACCTAAGAGGCAATAAAAAACCCAGAATTTCTTTACAGTACTGCTGTAGTGTTTGAAAGTTGGGGAAAAGTCCACAACAATGCCTGTCTCGCATGTCTGTCTCATTCTAGCACTGTATTGATGGAGTGTAACCAAGATTTACGGTATTTTCCGCACCATAAGGCGCACCGAATTATAAGGCGCAGTCCCAATTACGGGGTCTATTTCTGTACTTAACCCATGCATAAGGCACACCGTATTATAAGGCGCATGCTAATACGTACGGTCTACAAAAAAAGGTAACAGAAGCAAAAAAGTGAGTTTAGTTGAACTTTATTCTACTATTTAAACAACACACGCACATGATTAAAAAATACAAATCCACAAATCCATCAAAGTCCTTATCTACTGTGTCTTCTTAACTTGGCGCAGTACATTTTCTTGCTCTCTCCTCTTCCGAACCATAGATTTCATTGATGTTGAATACTTTCAGCTGCTCAATTCCCATTTACAACCACGTAACTGATAGCCTGTAGTTTGAATTGTGCCTCGTAAGCATCTGATTTTTATTGGCGGAAGGCAAACCAACTTAAGGAGCATTTACCACCACCTACTGGACTGGAGTGTGGAGCGCATAACTGTTAGGAAGAAACAAATGTGGTTTTGCAACAATACCGGTAGTTATACCTACCGGAGGCGTGGCGGAGGTAAACGTACGTACTGTATGTATTACGTAATGTCCTCTGATTGGTTTATCGCTGCCAGCATACGTAGTGTATGTATTACGTCCCTTGAGAAGGTCCTGTTATGCATGATATATGGTCCAAGCTTTATCTCACAGGGTAATTAAGTGCAGAATGTTTAGAAATCAGAAGTTTAGTAATCGTCATAAATCTTCACAGGTTTGGAGCAAAGTGTCGCTGCCCTAAATGCTGAAGTGGGCTAATTCATGTCATTGTGATGTTTTTACTGTCAGTAAGCAAGTGGTCTTTCTTTCAAGGGTTTGTTCTGGTTACTAGACCCTGCCTTTAAATGTAGAGGTCAGATAGAAGAATCCCTTTGAACCGTCCCCTGGCTCTGATAGCTGCCACAGGCACATTCACACACGGCCCTGTTTCACTGCTGTGGCATTTATAAAAAGCAGGAGATTCACGAGGCCACGGCTGTTTACCAGAGCTGAACTATGACCAACCTTACGAATACAAAAGCTCTACCACACACACACACACACACACACACACACACACACACTTCCTCTCTCTTCCTCCAGAGACTTGCTACACATTCATAAGCCTGACTACTATTGCATTCCCAGCAACAGTTTAGCATAGTTTAGACTAAATTCAAGTCTGTTCCCTCTGTTGTGGCCTGCTATCTGAATAAAATGTTGAAACAAATCAGCAGCCATCAAACAACCCACTCTTCCTCATGAATGTAGCAATCCAAGAAAAACACATGTGAAACCACAAGCTAACCACAGAGGGGGCACCAATGGAGCGCAATTCATTCCTCGCTCTGCAGTCACATCAAACTTGAGCAGAATGCTGCAGAGCTCTTCATCATTACTTCTCAATGTGCCAAGAGCTGCACAGCCATGGACTGGGGTGTTCTTGTTTCAGACACTAGTGGGTGCACAAAGGAAATTATTCCCTTTGCTCCAGCTACGCTCAGACATGTTCTTATGTGGCAGGAAAGATCAGGCTGCAAAGGAAAAAAAAAAACATTGATATTCTGACAGAGCAGCTGAGTAACATAAAGCTCAGTGGACAGTGAAAGGGGGAAAAAAGGCCGTCTCTGTATGTGTGTGTGTGTGTGTGTGTGTGTGTGTGTGTGAGAGAAGCCGTGCATGTGAATATGTGTTAGCCGTGTGTGTGTGAGAAGCCGTGTGAGAAGCCGATGTTGATTTGGGCCTAAAACAATCAAAGCATGTGTATGGACATTTGACACCTCTAGAAATGATTAGCGCACACAGACACACACCATGCACAGTACTATAGCAGAGCATTGAGTCCAGCCACACTGATAGAGCTGTTTGTTGTTAAACCACAGAGTTAAAATATACACACCTCCAATGGGACAAGGCTTCTGCACTGCTGCCACCTCTTACAATTAACCCTGCCCCCAGTTCTGGTGCAGAGACACACACACATGCACACACTGCACCCCCTATACCTCCAAGGGGTCACACGCTGTGTGTCTTTTCAGGCCGGAGCTATAGTTCAGTGTATGCAACAACTCTTCATTTGAGAAAGTTGGGGGTGGTGTGTGGGTGAGAAAGAGTAGGTGCCCCACTGATTAGGGCAGGTGTGGCAGTTTGGGTCAGAAAGAAATAAATACATGGAGATTTAAACAAGCCTGACTACTTAAGTATTATTATAACATCAAACACTCCACATTAACCTCCTATATCCTGTGTTTACACTAGGGCTAAATCCATGTCTGATGTCAGCATTTCCCAAACCCAAGCTGACTAACATCCAATATGAGTCCAAATCGCAAGGCTGATTTTCTGTATAAGATCTTGTAGTGCGAGAAGGCATTTTTACTTGAATTACAGTAAGCTGTAAAGTTTAGGTACTTTACAAATGTTAAAAAAGAAACAGTATTTAGGTCACCTATTTAAACCTGTTAAATTAGAGCAGTAATATTTCAAGAAACTTTAAGTTCAAGTAGCTTCCTAAATAACATGAGAGTCTTTTTTCAAGAAAAAAGATCTTTACTTAAATCCAAGAAAAAAATATTAACAATGTTGGTGAACTCTGTGAACCAGTTTAAGTTTTCTTCTTTATTTATCTATATATCTTGAGGTATCACAATAAGGTATTTTATACTAATGCCCATACAAACGCAGCTCAGGCAAACCTCAGAACGCACACCAGTTTATAGATCAGCTATGACACTGAATGAGAGCCTTGTGTCCCTCTGGTCCAAATAAACCCTAGTCTGGTAGAATTAACATGGTTATGTAGCCAGTTCTTTTCTCACCTGCTTTCTATTAGGTCTAATGTGAAGCAGAGCAGCTTTACAGAAGGAACCCCCAAGCAAATAAACCTCATTGAGACAATAAAGTCTCCATGAAGAAAGTTATACCATTCCATTTATACCACTATATAGATCTGGCAGCAATGGCACATAAAAAAACACTCAGTGTAGAGAATAATTAAGTTATTTAATTTGTGACTAAATTACCTTATGTCAGACATGCCTTTTTGAAACTAAAGCCCCCATCTTTCCATGTGTTTTCTCAGCCAGGCAGCATTGTAAAAACTTCCTTGAGAGTCTGGACCAAAATCAACTAGCTTAGCGCTCTCTTAAAACAACCCAGCATTCCTGTTCGCTCTGCACTACACCCTAATGACACACTAATGTTCCCGGCAGAACCAATTCAACCCATGAGCATTCTGAGCTGGGTATTTGTGTTTCTTGGAGATCAGAAAGATCGACTCTGTACAGTAAGGCCAAGCTCAATACGGTGGAGCGACAGATGGTGCTTTAGTTTGCCACAGGCACTCAGACAAAAAGGTAGCCACACAACAAGCTCGTCTCCCTCACCCGACACCCACAGAGAGGGACAGCCGGACAGAGAGCGGCCTTTAATTGACCGGCTGGCAGCTATAGTACAGTACAGAGCAGGCGTGCAGGACGTTTGCCACACGCAGGCCTAATTCATGAGCAAACACAAAACACACACACAGAGACAAAAAAAAAAAGAGAGAGCAAGACCGATCCAAATGTGATCGCTGTAATTTATTCACTAATTCCCTGCTCATGAAGAGAAGCCTTTCACACTCGAGAGCCTTCATGCTTGCACCTGGCCTTGCTGATTAAGCCCCAACACACACACTCGCAGATCAAACCCCGCACACTGCTGTCCTGTACTCTCATTCACTCTCACCAACACTTTTCAGTCTCCTTATGTGTGAGTGTGTGTGTATGTGTGCACACGCGTGGTGTCTATTACAACAAGTGATGGAGTAATTAACATGACTATTATGCATTTTGGCAGTTCATTATGGATACAGCTTTTCTAAACAATCCAGTCTGCACTGTCTGGGTGCGAGTGCGGGTGTGTAGAGAAGAGGGGGTCTTCCACCGAAGCTAAGCTTTAGTTTATCACAGCATGGCCATATCCTGTAATGAGTCATCCATCACAACCTTCTGAAACCTATTTGTGCTTATGCAGTACTTTCAGAAACTTTCATAACACTGGAGTGATTTATGATACTTCAACTAAACTAAGAGAGATTCACAGCTGCTTCACTTTAGTGCTGTGTGAGAACGAGACAGAGAAATGTAGAAATAGAAAGAGAACAAGCAAGCGAGTGACAGACAGACAAAACTAAAGAAAAAATAGGAAGGGCGAAATGGAGAACGGGAAGGACAGTGTTGACAAAACGAGACAGAAATACAATGGAGTTTGCTGGGTCACTGTAGCAACTGGCAACACAGTAACACAGAAACGTCCCTCCTCTAGCAGCTTATAACTTCTAACTGCAGGATCAGACAAGCTGATAGAGAGAGAGAGAGAAAGAGCGCTCACCTGTGATTGGTTAATGGCGGCATGGTTGCCGTTGAAGGGAGATTTGCGCTCCTTATCACGATGGTGCCGACTGATGTGCTTACTGCGCTGGAGCTGCTGCCTCAACTTTGCAATCTGAGAGAGAAAGAAACATTGTTAGCATACTTGTCACTAACCTCTATTTCAAAATAGCTTCAGCCTTCAGCAGTGTCTCACTGCCCTGTCACTCAGGCTGCCATGCACAGAGGCACAATCACACAAAACAAAGTAAAGCCACATAAACGCAGTGTATATCTGTGCATCGAGAGCTGTGTTTCACTTGAGCAGTCTGAAATAAAGAAAGCACAGAGAAAGGCATGAGACCCCACACAGCCAGCAAGGGCTCCCTGCATTCTTCTGTGATTACCTTCAGCACCTTCACCACACTGCACCTCACACACATACACACGAGAACATACAATTATATAAATCTCAGTCTCTCAGCCCCATGCAACACACAAAACAAAAATACATGTACTCTCTTGCTCACTATCCTTGCTACACAACTTCTCACGAGCATCCTGAGGTGCAAGGGAATGGTGTACGGCTGGAAGAGATCAGATAGCTGGCTGAAACGAAGTGCCTGGCTCATTTAATCAATAAATGAGTAATGGCAGGGACTGGAGAAGCTAATGACACGTTCATGCAATCTCTTTCAGCCTCAGCACAATGGCCTGCAGAACTCCTAACTCCCAAAGACACATCGGGCCAGCAGGCCTCAATAGGTCTGTGGGGGCATGCATCATTGTGCATGTGAATATGTGTGTGTGTGTGTGTGTGTGTGTGTGTGTGTGTGTGTGTGTGTTACAGTGCAGAACAGGCCAGCACTGAATAAGCAGAAGAACTGCTGGCTGCATCACTGAGGCGAGCTGTATATTTTGAGTACTGTGTGTTTGTGTGAGTGTGTGTGAGTGTGTTGTGTGTGTATGTGTGTGCGCGCATGTGTGCACATCTGACCCAGTGACTGGGAGGAGAATGATTAACTCAATTGAAGCTGAATGTGAATGTGAGGCAGCGCACTCCGGGTAAAGCAGTCAGGGAAACGTAATTCAGCACAAGGTCGTACGTCGGGCAGATATTCCACCACTTGCACAGGATGTGGAATTAATCAGCACCATGACAAGAGGGGGAGGGAGGAACTCTCGTTGGAGAGAGTGGACAGAGAGAAAGAAAAGAAGAAGAGGGATAAACCAGCAGAGGGCAGGAATGAAAGACTGAATAGATGGAGCAGTTTATAAAGCTGTTATAGAGGTGTGGTTCACAATGTGGGGTCTCTGCAGACCCCCTGGAGTCTCTGACGTATAACCGGAGGGTCTGTGATTTTACCTAAATCTTTTTTTAATGATGTGACAGCAATGTAGATTACCAAACTCTTGTAGTTATTTTTGAGTTGTACCAACTGCATGTGTTTTAGATGATACCAGTCACACTAATGTGTTTCTTAAAGGAAGTAGTAACCACACACATAAAAGTGGGTGAGAAACCAACAGTTTGCAGCCTGTTTTCTTTATTTAACGTATTACAAAATGGTTCACATCCGCATTTTAACATTAGTGGGTAGAAATTTCAAGAATATATCACTAATGGCTCTTAAAAATAAACATGATTGAGTGCCTGATTTGAGACCTTGAAATGAAAAGTTATATCCATTCACATGTAAACATTGGGCCAACATCAGTCGAAAACGATGGGGGTAAAAAAAACCCAAATCCGATCATTAGCTTACTTTTATATTATATTGCATTATAATTAGCATGAACACATCTTATACTGGAATTACAGTTAATTTATTCTGGCTCACGTGTTTATTTAAACAAAGATTTTGTTAACATTATGTTGATTTGTATTTCTTCCTGTAGTGAGGTATTGTGCATACAGAGCTAGAGTTCCATCAGTGTCTTCTTGTTGCCTCATTTTACAAATTAGTTCTTATAAAATATTTTGCCATGTACTGGATGATACTCCTGGTTGTAGTAGTGTTTAGTGTAATTGCAACTGTGCCATCAATGTGCAGTCAATACTGCATGACTTTAAGGACAGAATTGTTAGACAGAACCTTAGAATTCCATCATATTAAATTGTTAGATCATTTTCATAAAACAAATCTATATCATATCATAACAGAGTCGACGGTAATTTCCCTATCGGTTAAAATTGGGAAGCCCTGCTAGAAAGGGTGTGACAGGAGAAGAGAAGGATGTCAGCACGTCCATATAGGAAGAGTGACATTATTATAATTTGAAGTGACACAGCGCTGGTTGTGCTTTGCTGAACCCTTCTAACCCTATTCTAATCCTGACATGGTCTCCTCCCAGCATGCTGCTGTGCGTCTGCACTCGAATAAATGCTGGGAGATCGAGACAGAGCACTGGCTTCGTCCTGAATACAAGAGAATGGGGGAGGAGGAAGAAGTCCTGACCTCTTTAAGCTGGTCAGTGCTGCCCCAGGACGCCGAACGTTGGTGAGAGCTCCTCCTCTTGTCTTCGCTTTCATCTGCCCAAGCACTGGGGGTCTGAGAGAGAGAGAGAGAGAGAGAGAGAGAGAGAGAGAGAGAGAGAGAGAAGTACAAATGAGACATTATACATTATAGTCTCCAATTTTGACAACGTCTGTACAATCTTTGTGGTGTGTATCAACTGCTGGAGTAACATACTGTCACATAACAGCATGCAACTGCCTTTGCTCACTGAAGAGCATTTTCTTCCTGTAGGTTCACACACACACACACAATCATGTTCCTCAGATATGTGTCTAAGGTGTTTTGATTTAAAGCTCCTTGTCATCCTGCAGCAGCTTTGTGACAACTTCTGTGTGTTTATCTTCTCCCCTACTTAAATATGAACACCCCCCCACATACACACACACACTGTGTAAATGCAGTTACAAAAGCTTCATCAACATTTGTGTCTTCTTTCAAAATACAAAGTTACAATAACCCTGTCTATAGTGCAGAACTGTGACTTCACTAACTGATTCTCTCTTAAGAAACAACAATGTGATCAAAAACACAGGCCCTGTGGGCTCTGACCACACGCATGCTTGCTTGCATGCACACACACACACACACACACACACACGAGGTATGGTGTGGGTAGCTGTCGTGCCTCAGTTAAAAATAGAAAGACATTAACACGTTCATCCTTCTTGTACGGTCAACATTTAAAATCTCTTTTCAATACACATCACATTTTATGCATATGTGACATATTTGTCCCATGTCACGACAAATATTGTGAGATCTTCAAGTAAAACTCACCTCTGTTGAGGAGATACAAGATTCTTCCCTTCACCGCAATGAGTTCATGTACATTAAAAAGGAAAGTAGAACTCTCTTTAAAGTGTGTTCAGTTGATCTAGAAGTTGCATAAGTTGCATTCATTGATCCATCCACATAGGAACACTCGCATGAGGCAGAAATACAACCAAGTGGGCACAACACACACTTGTTCCTACGTTCACATCTATGGAGTGATTAACATTTAGCAAGGCACCAGCATGGTTGGGAAAAGGGAAGAAACCAAAAACCCAGAGAAAATCCACCCATGCAGACACCCTGGAGCTGAGCGTCTGGGATACACCAGTCGCTGCACCACCATAATGCCCAAGCAGACAGAAGTAATGTGGTGGCTGGCTTTATGTGTTTCAGAGGAGGTATATTAGCTCTTTCATGATCCATATGGAGGAGCTAGCTGGTAGACAATAACTCCGTAAAATAAGATTCAATTGTAAAACCTATGTAAAGAAACAGGAATGGTGCCAGTAACTGGTTCATATGGGCTTAATCCCAACACCCTTTTGATTCTTATGATTCTCAAGGCAACCTGACCATTCACCTTATCATGAACATTCACCTTTTCATGAACATTATCTTCCATGATCTCAGGGCTGGGCACTACATATCTTGGCTTTCCTCTGTAGTATTGTTTGGGGTAAAAAACCAGCCTGGGCCTGTAGAACCGGCCACAGACACACGCACATATACATGTACATACACACACACATATGGACACACACACACATGCACGCAGACACTAAGAGTGATTTGCCTTCAGTGTAAGGATAAGTACAACAAGGAAGGGAACACCGCACACTCGTCTGCAGCAGCCAACCAGAACAGAGTTTATGGGAACGACTCAGCTATATTTGAACCACAATGAGCCTCTGATTTTAAACACAGCTTGTGTTGTGTTTCATGTCCACAGCTGTGAACAACACTAGACCATAGTGGATTTGCTGAAGTAAGGGACTTTACATATTTATGTAAGCCATATCCTCAAACACTTCTTCAAACAATATCTTGCATCACTACACAGAAAGAGCGAGCCAAAGTACCATTTTCCCCCATAACAGCATGATTACTGTTTCTCTCGATAACGACCGGGTCGGACAAGCCCATACAGACGTTACAAAAAAAAAAGGAGTACATGAGACTTGCATTCCACACATATGTGCCTCAAAATATGAAAAGCATCAAGACATGCACAGAGGGCACCGCTATAAAATTAATTAATTAATTAATTAATTAATTAATTAAGACCTATACGAAGGTCAGCTAGCTAGCAAGCAAACCTACTACTGTTACAGTATAAAATTATACTACAATTATTCAAAATATCCTGCTGTATTACTTCCTCATTTGCGTGATAGCATGTATTGTGTATATATTTTGAAAGGGCTAGCTGAATTACACACTCCACTGCATTGCAGAGAAAAAAGTGTGCATTTGTGGATAACCAGCTCTTCGAGAGGTGTAAGAGTGTCTCCCCTCCAACGCACACACGTCTTTGCTTTAATGTTGCAATCTCATGAAAGGAATTAAAATATCAGTACCAGACATTTTAAGTGATTGACAGCATTAACCCAACGCAGCTGATAAAAGGATGCCTGTGTAACTGAGTTTACTAAGCAACGGGATCACCTTCAGCTCAAATCAGTATTTTCCAGGTTCAATCTCTCAATCTGAGGTTTATACATCGTTTTTTTTTAACAAGTGGTTTTACATAGATAGACAGATGGATATATGGATAGACAGATAGATAGATGCCGTTGTTTGTCACATATACATTACAGCACAGTGAAATCCTTGCTTCACACATCCCAGTTTTCGTTGTTGGGGTCAGACCACAGGGTCAAACATGATACATCAGCCCTGGAGCAGTGAGGGTTAAGGGCCTTGCTCAAGGGCCCAACAGTAGCAGCTTTACAGAGCCTTAACCACCGGAGCCACCACTGCCCCTATGCAGACAGAGCAAGTGAAGCATGTTCAGACCCAGCAACATGCTGGAACAGCTTAATCAAAGCTCAAACCAGCACAGGGCTTCACTCAAACCCCAGTCTAATTCCTTTTCACTTGGATACGTTTCTAAAAGCCTGCAGGTCTGCAGAAAAGGCACAGCACCTAATACCTTCACACCCTGATTTTATTCCACGGCTTACGTAAGTAAAGTTTCTGTCCATGAGTGTGAACGTTTCTCACACAATGTGCCCCTTATGCACATTGTCTTCTTCACTTGCACACCCACGCCCTTGTAAACTTTAACTGATCGTTAAACTCATTCATCATCTAGATGTGTTGACACACTTCTCTGTAGCTTTACTTGTTGCAAATCTTGACAAACATGCATTGAGGCTCATCTTGTCATCCTGAGCCATCAGATCTGTTTGTCAATAGCCCTAAGACAAGCCTAGATGTGACCTTGTAGACTGTAGTCGCTGTTAGATCAATGGCTGCGACACCCTATGGCTGATGGGTGTGTGTGTGTGTGTGTACGTGTATTTTAATGAAATAATGATTTGACTTTTTCCGTTTGTAGTTCTATACATTTACGTTACATTTAATCATTTAGCATCCTTATACAAGCAATGCGATATATCTAAATGTTGAACAATACGAGTATTATTAAATGACTAGATTTTTAATTGATTTATAGACACATTAGATGTATAAGAGCCCGTGTAAGTGCAGCTTTTTTTTCGGAGTGGGAATAAGCTAGGGTTTGTTTGTGTTTTGGAAGATAGTGACAAAATCTGCTGTTTTGGATTGAGCACATTCCACCACTGAGGGACTGTCAGTGTTGGTCTGTTTTCACTTTGGTTAATGGTTTCCTATGTTAACCACAAATGCCTTGTGTACCAGCAGATAGAGATGTGATGCAGCAGGGCTTTAGCCCTTATCAAACAGGTTCCAAAGCATCAACTTTCCTGCTAAAACGTCTGTCAATACCACAGTGCTTGTAAGTGCTGTGCTGAATCTCTGTTCAAGACTTTTTTTTGCTCCTATTAAACACTGTAACTGGACTAGAAAAATGTCCCTTTGTGATGATAGTGCAGCACACAACGGCTAACTTCTTACAGAAATTGTAAAAATATTACCAACCACCAAAGCACTCATATTTCATATTTCTTTAATAAAATGTAATTTTGGGATGACACTGTTTACCTGCTACACTAGACCTCCATTAGACATTTTTCTCTATTACATTCTCTCTGAATAAACCACACCTTTCTCTGCCAGTGAGTTTGTCCGTTTATGTACTTTATAGTTACTCTTTCACACGGAACTCCATCAACTTGCTGTTTCTTTCTGGTCATGTTCCTGTATTTTCCCATCGCTCCGTCCCTACGGATGTCGTCTGTCTGTAAGAGCTGTATCGCTCTCTTCCTGTGTGCATGTATCTGTGTATACTCTGCTCAACTCATCTTGTGAGAACCAGATGGCCACATTATGACATGGAAACCTAAAAGAACAAACATTCAGACGACTTTTTGTCGATCTTCATAAGGAATAATAAATAACGTTAAATACAGATTTTATTTGAAAAAACAATAAAAGAGGCCAAAAGATCTCTTTCGGTAGTCATGCCGAATGGAGGGTTTAAGCAGAGCTTGACTAATGCCTTGTTCATTGAAATATCCCTTATGGACAAGTAATGCAGGTGTGTTTTACGTTGTGACCCTCTGGGATCCCCGCATATGTTGGCACACTTCCAAATCCTTCCAAAGACCTTACTGACTTCCTCTATTTGCCCACACTAGAAATGCAGGGCTAAACAAATTTTTTTCCACACTGCAGGGGTTTTTAGGTCGTTATCAAGTGCAATAACGATGTCAGGATTTATGGATAAACATCATGTGTTTATCCACAATATGGATGTGAATGGTGTTTAATGATGATGTGGGATTGGATGTACAGAGCGACACAAACCACACTTCTCTCTGGAGAAATATTTCATTACTAACCATTTCTCATCCAACACAATGTGCCGATTAATTTAGAAACTCAGAAAACACATTTGTGCTGAACAAAGCAAATAAGGTAGAAACTGAGCAGCTGAACATATGTAGAAAAAGGAAGCAATAGATAAAACTGTGTCTTAGTCATGCATAGCATACAGTAGCAGCTCTTTCGTTATGCCTAAAAAAAGTCTCATTTACTCCATTTGTGATTCTCTGCTCTACCCTAGAATTTTACTTTTCCACCCATTGAAAGCTGAAGCACAGCTTAGGACACGTCTATCTGTGCACACAGCGGACTAAGAATGATAAATAATGAACACTCTTTCTCTGTGGCTGCTGCTGGAACTCCTGCATGTGTGTATGTGCTTGTGTGTCAGCGAGCTCCTCTTTCAGTGCTGCTGTGCTGTGACTGACTCTGTTGTGTGCGCGGTGCATGGCTGAGCTGTTGCGCTCCCGAACCGTTCTCAGAGACCAGGCCCAGCGCCAGACATCACTTCCTCCTTCCCACGATTTTAAGATTTCCAGCGTGGCCGCCTGGCCAAGTGCACAAGTACCGCTCTGTTCAGCAGCTGTGGCGACTTCACAGCGACACACACACTGCACAGAGCAGGGGGGAGCATCTGGCTGCTAGGACTGCCAAGACCACGACTGACGCGAGACAGGGTTACACACGCTGGCTCTCTCTCTCTCTCTCCTGCATACACACACAAATCGCTGTGACTGGTTTTGCAGCTGTGCCATACTTTGTGTTGAGCTCCTCTATAACTGCTCTGTGCCCTCAGTGGCCTTTTCACCTAATCTTCTGACCAAATTTCACACAGACATCCAGAGTGTGCACATGCAGTACAAAATGCTTTTGAATCTTTCAGACTTTTATTAGTTGCCCAGTTGTCAGAGCAGACTTTAAACAGAAGTGAACGCTACACATGGAAATCACTAGACAACTTATGAGTTGATGCGTTTTCACTTTTCCTGGATGTTTTAAATGTTTAAAATGTACTAGAGAAATAACAGTTCAGCATTTAGCAGATACCTTTTTTCAGTGTGACAGAACGTTATTGTAATCTAGGACAATTAATATGACGAAGAAAATGAAGTACAATTTGAAGTTTGTGTTTTTAGGAAACTGTGTGATAAAGGTGATTATGTTCCATTATGTTATAACCTGTATAATAAGCGCACAATGTGAATAGAGTCATTGGGAATTTGAGCTAAATGATATGTTGAATAGTTTCATTTAAAAATGTGGTCATGCAGGAATTTGGTCAATCCAGACCTGACCTCTTATTGCTCACTGAAAGACAGTTCATTCTTATTAAAACTCCAGATATGACATTTTAGGCAATGATGCAGACTCTAGCAAATCATAATCACAATGCAGCAAAGCTTGGATTATTTTCCTGTGTTTAGTGAACAGTATGTGTGTGTGTGTGTGTGAGAGAGAGAGAGAGAGACAGAGAGATGGTTGCAGTTACAGTTGGGTTCTGCTGAGAGTAGATTATTCGAGAGACAATGAGCTCTTTATGTGCAGGCCATGCGTTTAGGCTTGCTTTGATGCCCAGGTCATGAGGAGAGGCCTGGGATGTGATGTAACGCCTGTCTGCAAGTGGATAGTCAGAAAGGAAGTTACAAATGGTGGTTAATAAACATAATGGTGGGAGAAAGACAGGCGGTGAAAGAGAAACTCTTTGGGTGGAAAAATGACACTCCCATGACTGTCTTTCAAAAGAAAGAAAAAAAACAAGTATCAACTTGGGTTACGGGTTGAGACTGAAAAACGTAAAAAAAAAAAAAAAAATCTTGCCGTTTGAAATATGGAAATGTCAGGATTTGCATTTCCTGTCATTTGCCTCTCCATATATTGGGGCATAAACACAAAAGGACATCTGTAAGGCTGCCTTGGCAAGCTCCCAACTTATATGTGTATAAGCCACATGATACACAGAACGTTTTAGAAAACAGTTGAAGCACAAAAGAGCTATGATTCAATACTTCTGAGCAGTTTTCACACTGAGCCAACAGCTGCTGAGTAAAAGTGAGCCCGAGGTGAATTGCACGGACCGGACCAGGCCAGCAGCAGGAGAAAAAAAAACGAACACTCTGTGCACAATCCCACCTTTTAAGTCCCTCTCTAGCTCTGCCATAGCTTGCTCTGCTCCCATAGACAAATTTCCCTCAGCAGAACCATAATTCACACATGGCTTACTTTCTGTAGGCAGCAGAAGGTATGTCAATGCACGAGGGCCAAGTTCACCGAGGGCCTTTTGGAACATACTAGAGACAGAAAATGGCAGCAATTTTCAGGCCGTCAGTCATGATGTGGGGGATTAGCATGACAAAAAGCCCTTTCTTGTTAAAGGGCAACAAAGCTGGCTGTAAGACAGAGACATACAGCACACAGACACGGCATGGGACGTGGGTAGTCTTGTCAAGGGTCTGGTTCATTTTATTCTCTTCAGGTACATCTTCACTTTGTAGCTGAAAACTAACGTGCCAAGAAATCTGACAAATACAGACAAAACGGTCATATTTTTGTATTGAATAAAGCTACGGAGGGTTTGGTGCTTGTTTTACTTCAGAATGAATCTTCCTTCTGCAAGAAAATCAGTCTACATTTACATTATGGCATTTAGCAGACACCCTTATCCAGAGTGACTTACGTTTTTTTTTCCTTTCAAATTATACAAATGCGCAACTGAGGGTTAAGGGCCTTACACAGGGGCCCAGCAGTGGCAGCTTGGTGGACCTGGGATTCAATCTATGACATTTTGAACAGTAGTCCAACACCTTAACCACTGAACTACCACATCCCTACATCTCTCGCTCAAGTGTCTATTCACATCTGTATCATACAGTTCAAACTAAACTCACAATTTCTCCAACATATAGGATGTTGGTACAGCTCACAGAGAAGTGGCTTTATGATCATGTTCTTTCTTTGTTACACACACACACACACACACACACACACACACACACACACACACACACACACACACACACACACACACACACACACACACACACACACACACACACACACACACACACACACACACACACACACACACACACAGTTTGCTCACACAAAGCCTTTTGTGTCATCTGAAATCATCCCAATTAAAACATCCCTAAAATTGTTGTGGATATAGATTCCTTTCCTCCCAAGGGCAAAACCTGATGGAATTTCAGCAGAATTGTGTCTCTTAAAAGACTATTGTTTGAACTTCAGGGCAGACTTTTCAGGGTTTTTAGGGCAAACTCTAATCTTAACAGCTGTTCGTGCACACATCTGTTCAGGTTTCTATATTAACATAAAAATGGCTGTGTGTAGGACAATGACTCTTCTAAAGCTCGACCAAACTTCCCTTTCCTACACGTTCTCCGGGTTCTGGACTGTAACTGGGATGACACATACTTTGAGGAAAGTGTTGTTAGGCAACCAATAAGCAATGACACGGCATAAACCAGCTAATGGCAGAAGTTACCAATATGTACCCGTTAAGTCCTTCGTGTGATTTAGGTAAAGGGTAAATGAGAAAATGAAACAGAAATATTGGGAAGATCAGCATTATCCACAGATGTGTTGAACTGCTAATAAAAGCAAGTATTAAAATGTACTGACATTAAGTACCAGTCACTAATTTTAACACAGTAAATGAATGTTGTGTTATGCTACAATGCTGAAGTGAAATTTGAGCCATTTACTGTGTAAGCTTAACCTGTTTAACAAGGTGAACAAAACTGTTACAGCAACAAGTCCTCATATGTCGAACGATCTACAGTGTGCCATAAAACACACCATGAAAACACCCTGCTGTAAACAGATGTTCATGCAGGAAGTAGAAAGCTTCATATAAAGCTATCGGTAGATATAATGTCAGTGGCTGCTCAGAGCCTAGCATGTCAGCTGCATATTTCTTCCAGGCAGCCAGCGAGGCAAAGTTCGATGTTGTTGTTTGGTCACTAGGTGTGAGTTCAGCTCCATGGTAACTGGCACCACCATACTGATCCAAGACATGGTTATTTTGGCCTGATGCTACAGTGAGAATGACAGACAGAGCTTGGCAAATTCTGTACAAATTCCACATTCTCTCCAATGCTCGGTCTCCCGGTTCCTGTGTTCTTTCGCCCTCATTGTGAGACGGGCCACTGACAGAGAGAGATGGGTGGAGGTCTGGGATCTCCAGAGGAAGCACAGTGTGCACACAAACACACACTGTGGACAATAAAAGAAAACCCTTGAGACCCAGTGGTCATAATCAGTAGTGCCGTGACAAGACTGTTATACTTAGTTGTGCCTAAAACTTATTATGAATCCTGTTAAATCAACAGCAAGGCTCTGACATCACATCCTGTGTAAATTTAGCACCCTGATATGTTTTGTTTTGAACAAGAAAGATACAAATACAACTAGAAATTAAAGCTGGGTGGAAGCTGTACTATAAATCCAGGTGTAGATCAGAAGTGCTGGAAAAAGATGAGACTTTAGGAAAGAATGAGGCGGTGATGGCAGCCAGCCTCTGCCTTCACCAAAAATATGCTTGTGTTTCCGTTCATCTTTCAGAAAGCCAGGGAGAGGCTTCCTCCGTTCTTCCTCCAAACACGCACACACCACATGGTTCATGTCTATCTGTTCTGCTCTCCACTGACCTACTTCCTTTCTACAAAACCATAATTCAACAAAAATATCCAAACATCAAAACTCATCATGAATAATTGCAAAAAAATATATATAATTTTAAGTTATAATACAGTTCCTTGTCACAAAATGTAATTGTCTGTGTTCTGAGTTCATCACAGTCCTAAATACTGGGTAAACACTCAACACAGAGGAGGATCTGAGAAGTGCAGGAAAACCACATTAAAAGCTCACAGTAATCACTGGTAATAGCTTCTCGAATAGAAAACACATCATGTTTACATCTGCTCACCTGTGTGGTCCAGTCGACCAGCAGCATGAGAAGTATGTGCTCTATAGCAGCAGAGTATGTCTACCATTAGATGTAGTTATCTTACTTACAAGTAGTGAGAACCGACAAAGTTGGATATATTTGGAAGTGCACAGAATGTAGAGAGCATGATGTGATCTGAGCAGGATGTGTATAATCACACGGGTGTGTAAAGGTGAGAAAACACTGCAAGTTTCGAAAGCACGCTTTAGATACGGTAGCTGAACAGTGAAGGCACACAGGCTGTTCCCATGAACTATGCTAAGATATACAGTAGAGTCATAGTGAACAACTGTGTGTGTTTGTGTGTGTGGTATTGGACAGATAAATAGTGTTTCAAACTGTAAGTGAAGGCAAAAAACTATTTTGTCAAACTTTAATGCTGGATTTCATGAATTGTCAATATATTTAAATTGAAACGCATTTGAAATATAATGCAACAAACAGGCAGTCAGTGCTGCTTCTGAGGTGGAAACAGAGATGAGAGACTGGTTCCAGCTGACAGGAAGCATCTCCGAAGGCAAAACACTTCTTAAACCCAAAACTTGAGGTGCATGAGGTATAACTGCAAAAGATCTAATCAGGTTCCTTTATTGTGAGCCAAGAACTGGACTCCGAGTCTTGAGAGAGTCACAGAACAGTAAAGTGGAAGATTGTAAAAATGTTGCCTGGTCTGATGAATCATGATGTCTGACACGACATGCAGATTGTAGAGTATGGTAGATCTATAACCAATCTATAAATTTATGTGATGTAATTGTGTCAAAATGGATCAGAATATCATAAAGATGCTTCCATATCCCACAAAGATGGAGGCTGTGCTGAGAGCAAAGCTGGAGATTTTGTCTGTGGGGGGTTTGGGTTTACCTAGTAATCATTTGTTCCTAATAATGTGACCAGTGCCAGATAAAATAAAATGTTTCAAGCCACATAAGCATCTAGACTCTGATTGTGTCTTAGATATGAACTACCATGTAATGTTTGTCAAAGTATTACTGAGTATGAAAATGATGAGAGACTAAGAAAAGTTTTGAATTTGAAGGAAATGTTCTTTCCCATTATGAATGCAGAAATGTGAAAACTCTTCCAAAAATTGCAGTGAAACAAAGCGCAGCTAGAGACGGATGGTGAGCTCACCTGGGTGGCTTTGTCTCTCATGCAGGGAACACAGGGAGTGTGAGTGGCATCACGGGGCCAGTGGCCTGACAGATAGGGGCCGGTCAGGGCATCCAGGGAGGAAGTCCGGCGGATACTGGAGCTGCTGCTGCTACTGCTGCTGCCCACTGGACCAGCCAGTGAAACTCTGCACCTCTCTGTGGTAGGCAAAGATGGAAGATATAGGGGAGTAGAGGGGGCCAAAGTGGTGGGTGAAACAGAACAAGGGCAAACAAGTGGGGGAGGAAATAAAGGAACAGATGGAAAGTGGAAGAGAGAAGAAGAGAAAACCAAGTATTAGGAGCTTAACATGCAAAACGAGGCCAGTCCATTAAAATAGTCTGTGATCAGTACTGTTTGCATGGTTATAAAATCTAGTGCAAGAGTGTGAGATTGTGTGTGTGTTCGTGAAAGCACTGTGTCTGTGTGTATGGTGTTTTTGAGCAAAAGCGGGCTGCAGTGTAAATAAGTGGCGAGGTTTGCCGATGATAATCGGTAAGCTTGGCAGATTGAGACGGCATTAACATAGTAGCCAGCAGGCCTTTTAATGAAGGCAAAGCTGATTAAGCTCCGATTGGCTGAGGCAGGCTGGCTTCGAGGAAGCGGCCCTCATGTCTTGACCTACATTCACTGAGCCTCCACAAGTACTTGCCCCATACTCTCTCCCTCCCTCTCCTCTCTTTCCCTCGCTCATTCTTTCCACCACACAATCAACAGGCTCCCATTCGCTTGCAGACAAAATCTCCCACTATCCCTCTCTTTCTCGCCTCTTTTTTAAAGACCATTCTTTCATGTAAATCTGCTCCATTGAATACACTCGAGAAGGGCGAGGCGTACAGTACGAACCAAGCCGCAGCACCTGTCGTTTTTGTGCTGTTCTGAAGAGCTGGAGCCGGTGCAGGAAATCCAGCATATGGGCTTTTCAGCGCCTGCTTTAAAGCACAACTGCTCTTTCCTTACACAAAACTTTTACTACACACATTACATCAATCCCTCACTATGTGTCTGTGTGTCTGTCTGTGTTGCATATTCACTACCACTCCCAGGAAAACAAATCAGAGGGGAACCATTAAAGCTGTTTGTAACCATTACCACCTCCAAGCAGCACATTCGCAAACACACACTCAAGCTCGACTCCCAAGACATGAAGTTCAGCAACTTTTCTTGCTGAGAGACCCTTACTTCATTTGGAGGTGACATCAGAAAAAAACAAAAAAACACCAAAAAACAGAACCAGATTCTTTTTGGCTCTGTATTTTAAAACAGAGAGCTGAGAAATAGCAGAAATGCTTTTAAGAGGAGGAACATAAGAGAAATTTCAGAGGAAGTCATGCACACTAAGCTGCATTGGGTCAAGCTGCAGATTTCGTCGTGTATGTGTGTGTTTGTATTTGTTAATGTGCTCACATGGGAACAAATATGCCTGCAAGGTCTTTAGCGTGTTGCAATACACAAACAGGTGTGATAAAGTTTGGGTGTCTGTGTGTGAGAGAGTGAATAATTTCCTCTGAATGAGTCCATAATAAACGTAGCCAGCAAACCATTTCCCAAAGGCTTGCTTCATTACCCACGGAATCACACTCTTTTTCCGTAGGTCTCCCACTTGCAGGCGCAGGAACACACGCACAAAGATAAGAGTGACCAGCAGTTTTGTTTAGCCACAGGATGGATGTATGCTCTGGTAGTAAATGAGGTTTGTGTGTGTGAGGTGGAGATGCTTTAGAGCACAAAAAAAAACCAAGAAAAAAAAAACCACTTATCAGCATTGCTCATGCTGTGTCTCTCACACACTCCACCTGTTAAACTCTGTTCAATCATTCACCGACAAGGCCGCGCACAGACTAAACTTTCTCAAAACTCCTACTAAACAGAACAGACGCAGAACAGATGCTATAACAGCACAATTAGCTGAACTCTCCTTCAAAATGTAGTCGATGAAGAGCAGATTGTCAATTGAAAAGTCCAGAATATTTTAAACTAACCTTTATCATTTGTGTCTGTAGTATGTGTGATTATCACAGACAAGAATGTCAACAGGTTTCCCTACACTGGGAATAGAACAAAAAAAAATCATGGTGACCCAAAAAAAAATAAATCCTGGTGACCCTTCTGAGCAGTTATTGAATTAAAACGGTCCAAATATGAAACTTTAAGAAACTTGAACTGAAACCTACAAATGAGACACACAGTAAATGCTAGAGAATGAAAGCCATGAGAGCAAGTTTGAAATGCTGTTGTTCTATAATTAACCTTCGATCACAGGAGCAATTCCTGCTACTGGGGCTCTTCTGAAAGTGTTGTCATTTCCTTACACAATCAGTCCTACACTGCTAACACATAACCACGACATCTCCCCCCTGATAAAAAGGCGAAAACAAAGAACACATTAAGAGGTTAATAGAAGTGTAATAAATTTTAAAAAACCATGTTTTTACTGCCCCTACCTCTGCCATTCTACATTATAGACATGATTTCAGGAAACAAATGACCTGTTCTTTACTTAGTACATAAAAACTTATCAAAATTCTTGATTGCTGATATCAAGCATACAATATAGACGCAGGAGATTTTGTTTGGGGGGTGCGGGGGGTTTTGTTTAAAAATCTGGACTGTTCCTTTAACAAGCACATCTCCTCCCTGTGAATCCACAAAGCTCACTAATCACAGCTGACACATCTTTCCGGCATTATGACTCGGTTCTAGATAGCACACCTCGCTGGATACTTGTGCACCGCAGTGCAAACACTAAAACACTACACCTCTGTCAGAAGAATGCGAGTGCCTGTTTGGGCTGGAAAAGTAAAATGAATCCCCAACCAGACTCAACACATTCTGTGCTGGTGAACAAACAATCTGCTGGAGTAGATGAACACGAGTTAGCAGGGTTGATATGGGTGGAAGTGGGTATAGTGGTAGATACGAAATCTGGCGTGATCTCGTTGTGGCCTGCCTTTTCCATTCCTGGGTGCTGTGCTCCATCAAACTGCTGCTTTCCAAGAGCATTGCAAAAACAAGACTCTGGGGCCTGAGCATGTCTGTTTGAAGTTGTATCACTGAGAGGAATAGTTTTAGTGAAAACGTGGGAGTTTATAAGGGCTGCTGCAAACTGCTTGATTAACAGCCTGCAGGAATGTTTGCAATTATTGGTAACTTTGTGGGATATGTTCACTGAAAACAGATTTCATGCTCGGAAGCCCTTAAGCAGGCCTATTCCTCCCTTCCTCTGGTCCAACTTGTTTGTCTTTAAACCCTTTCTTCATACTTAACTCCCTCTCTCCCTTTGCTCTCTCAGAAACTAGTATTTTCAAAGGGTCCCGAGTAAGCCTGTTGATCTGGAAAATCACTAGACTTCAACAGGAACAAGAGCAGACTGTTTAGAGAAGCACAATGGGATAGGTAAAAGGAGGGGAAGACTAGAAGCTCGAGACTGTAATACTGTAAGCAGGGCTTGCACCGTGCTTCAATTCTGAACAGAGCCATTTTGCTAATACTTAGAGAAACGGAGGATTCTTCTTTGTTTCTGCACTGCATTGCTCCTGCAGCTAAAACAACCTAACGATCAGCCATTTCTGCTTACATTATAGAGCCCAAATTACCCGAATCACACGGCGCCGGTATTAAAATAATCCCCTGCATGCAGAACCGCAGTCTCATGTTTACAGATCAGCTCGTACACCTTACTGTTTCACATGCTGAGTTTTATTTTCTTAAACTAGTTGGGAAAAGGTCGCTCCTGCCTCACAAGCAGTGAACGTCAATACACGGACTGCATCGCTGAAACGCTGTTGTAAATGATCCGTGGCACTTTTGAGAACGGGATCGCTAGGAGACAATCTCCACAGCCTAGTCTGTAAGCAAACACATTAGATGCATAATGAACCTCCGTCGGCAAAAGGGTAAACTTACACATGGCTACCGTGTACACAACACTGCTCCTCTAGCAGTCACAAACACATCGAGGCCTCGGTCATATTTCCATGCAGTAAAGTTGGCCAAGTGCCCTTACTACAGTTTTACAAGGAAGCCGTCTGGCTGAGAAAAACTGCGCCAGATAAGCATTAAGCACCATTTGAAGAGAAAATATGGTGCTGTGGAGCTCAAAGTTAGTGGGTTCATGCTGTCGGTTTCTGGAGCTCCACCAGCAAGCACCCCTCCTCTTCAACAGGCTGAGAGAGCAGATGGGGGTTTTCGAGCCTAATCGGGTTTTACCCAGCAGCCCAGGGAAAGGGGAATATCTGTGAGGAGGGGCACAGAGAGAGGGTAGAGGGGGGAGGACTGATAATCTGCAATGTCTCAGGAGTAGAGAAAAAGACACGTGCAGCATCTTCAGGCCGAATGAACGGAAATGACGACAGCGTTTGTTAAACCGATGCCATGATGAACTTGTTCATGACCCCAGGTCTCCTGCTTAAAAATAAAGGGGCCCAACTGCTCCTAATGTGGGCTAGTAACTAGCTCAAGCTGAACAGTACACGTGAAACAATTATCCCAGTTGTTCTCAATCCGTTCCTCAGGGACTCCCAGATAGTTCAAGTTTTCATGTTTTAGCTCCCAGAACACCTGAGGCAGGTAAGAAAAGCTGCTTATCCCAAATAGGGAGACTGTATAGACTAAGGGAATCCAAATGGGAGGATTTAAAACTCAGCAAAAGTTCAGTGAAAACAATCCAAGATGGCTGACAGCTAAGGTTAGAAGCTATGTTTGGCCAATTTGATGGAGTCGTATCGACTCGGATCGATGGGTAACAGAACAGTATAAATCTGCGGAACAGCATTTCCATGGATCAGACACTCCTGCACTAGTTATTTTCCATCTAAAACTCCACAACAGTTTAAACCATAAATAAGCACCACAGCTACAGCGATTACAGATGAGGCTTTCTGTAGTCACTACCCTGTCCATCCTCGTACGATCACAGCGCTGTTGTGTTACGCCGTAGATGTGATACTCGTATTCTGCAACGACCCGTGAAAAGTGACAATACTGTCTATTAAGAAGTCTCTTAGCTTAGAAACTATTTAGAAGATATCCAGGCTATTAACTGCTAGTCAAATATGCCACGTTAAAGTTTTTTAACATCCCACAGATGGTCAAAGCGTCTAATGTTTCCTTAACGATCGAGATGGAATTAATGCCTGTATGAGTGATGATTCATCTGTATAGAACAGAAAATAAAACCCCCACTACTCATGTATTGAATGAGTAAAGCAGACAAGTTACCTTTGTGTACAGGTGAGCTCGGGCTTATCCTCTCAGGTGACAGTCTATCATTGTCAGGTGAGACCTGCTGTGCAGATGCCAGGGCTTTGCACTTGTGCCCACAAGATGCTGAAGGGGAAGATGAGGAAGCAGAAGATGGGGTACAGGAGGAAGATCCTGGATGATGTGAGCCGGATGTCAGCACCAAATTGTCCGTCAGTGAGCTGAGCTGCAGGGAGGGAGAGTGACAGGGCACAGTAAAGGAGGAAGGCACGCTGGCATGAGCTGATGCCACACTGACCTGCTGGCACTGAGGAGACACGGGGGAGCTGCTTCTGAGTGCTGAGGAAGATGAGGGGGAGGAAGAGGTACACGTAGGTGATGCGGACGGACTCAAAGCGGAGGAAGAGGACCGAGCAGGAGCGCACAGACGGCTTCCGGCTGCGTCGCTGCAGCATTTAACGTTAGCACCGGTTCCTCCGCCGCCGCCGTTAGACAGCGCCATCCTGGTCGGTAGGGGGAGCTGTTGCTGTGCTTTGAGCTGGAACGGCACGGTGGCTTTCATGGGCAGCAGGCGGCTCAGTAAACTCACCCCGGTGCTGAGACCCGAGGCTCCGGTCGAACCTCCGCCGCTCACAGAGCTGCAGTTGGACGTCGGCGAGCCGTTTTTACGAACTCTTTGGGACATGACGCTCACAAACTACCGAAAAAACCCCACACAAATTAATGACGAACATACACCAGGTATGTTGGAGTTCGCAGACACTTTTTTATCCTTCTGTGTCACTCCATGCAGCGTGCGTGTGGCTTTTTGCTATAGTTTCTTTGCACGACACAGCACAGTGAGCCACGCACCGTGTCGGTTCAACACAAATGGTCCGTCCTGAAGTAAACGACACGGCACAGTGAGCCACGCACAGTGTCGGTTCAACACAAATGGTCCGCCCTGAAGTAAACGACACGGCACAGTGAGCCACGCACAGTGTCGGTTCAACACAAATGATCCGTCCTGAAGTAAACGACACGGCACAGTGAGCCACGCACAGTATCGGTTCAACACAAATGATCCGTCCTGAAGTAAACGACACAGCACAGTGAGCCACGCACAGTATCGGTTCAACACAAATGATCCGTCCTGAAGTAAACGACACGGCACAGTGAGCCACGCACCGTGGCGGTTCAACACAAATGATCCATGCTGAAGTAAACGACACGGCACAGTGAGCCACGCACAGTATCGGTTCAACACAAATGATCCGCCCTGAAGTAAACGACACGGCACAGTGAGCCACGCACCGTGTCGGTTCAACACAAATGATCCGTCCTGAAGTAAACGACACGGCACAGTGAGCCACGCACCGTGTCGGTTCAACACAAATGATCCGTCCTGAAGTAAACGACACAGCACAGTGAGCCACGCACCGTCAACTCCTGCCAAAGCCCCGCCCATTACCGCCTTCTGATTGGACAGTCCTCGACACAAGACAACTTTTCATTGGCTGATTATGAGGATCCTTTTAACCCTTTAAAGTCACACAGGCCTGTTGTAGATCTTCAGCAGAAACACTGTACTATAAACCCTAGTGCTCTGTGTCTTACCACATGTCACCTTATAAACGCACATTATCTACTATATAGTATATAATTTAACACGTTTGACATTTTATTTTCATTAAAATGATTGAGAAGTCTGATATGTCCCAATATAATCCCCCATAACGCATTGCAATTCACTGTCTCCAGATTAAGCACCTTAACTTGTAAAACAGATTAGATATTTATCTCTGTCTGATATTAACATAGCCATGTTTCTATTTTTTTTTTTTTTTTTTGTCAATGGCTTTGTTGTGGCGAACACGTGCTTTTGCGTTGATGCTGTAGCTTCAACACCCTCCTGTGGTCAAAATGCTGTGCCACTGCTGTGGATCTTCTCCTTTCTCTCACATTCATGTCTGGAGCTTTTGTAAGAGTGATTTAACTTTTGTTTCTATGGGTAGTCTCACATCCATTGTCTAAATAGTTACACTTCTTTAAAGCATTTCATGCTCAAGTCTCACCCTGTTGTCCTGTAAACAATCAACCATCTTTACATATGGCAAAGAACTGCTGCTATAATCATAAATACTGTCCTGTGCTCATTTCATGCTCAAGTCTCACCCTGTTGTCCTGTAAACAATCAACCATCTTTACATATGGCAAAGAACTGCTGCTATAATCATAAATACTGTCCTGTGCTCAACCCATGACTCTGATTTATGATGTACTCATTGTGGCTTGACTTTCGAGCACTCAGTTGTGAAATAGTAATGAATAATAATTACGATGGAATGGATTTCCTTTTGCTTCCTCTCAAAGTTTCTTACTTTTGAGATGTCAAGAGGTTTTTCATTTCTACTATAACCTAGTTTGCTCATTAGGGATTTTTGTAAAGCTGTGACGTCTATTGTTAATAAACAGAAATAAATACAATTTATATTAATTCACTTCCCAGCATTTTTACAACGTGTCATCTGAAAATAATACCCAGTAATAATAAGCACTTTATTTTTGTTTGCATGTTTAAAAAGGAAACAAGAAACATGACATCTTTAATATAGTCTTTAATCAACTGAGTAATGCAGGGTTGTACAGCAAGCTTTATTTCTAAATGGCATTTAAACATATATCTTTTTAACCGAGTAGCTTTTTTTTGTTCTTTTCTCAAAGCGCTTACTTTACAAGTTGCAATAGAAAACATTTTAGTGGCTTATTTTGTTGCAAGAATCTCAGCCACAGATCTCAGTGGAGCAATTAGCATAAGTAGGAATTGAATGACAAACAGGAAGAAAAAAAAAAACAGCCCATCATGAACAGATACTTTCCATTCTCTCATTCTACACAAAGAAAATCTTTTTTCTAATTACTCCATGATTATAATAAGATGACACTGCTATGTTTTTGCATCTTCAAGCCTGAATTTGGAAAGAGCTGCAGTGGTTATGGGGATAAATGAAACGGCACAATTTCTTTTTGTTTTCAGTACTTTTTGGGGATGACAAATGATTAGAAAAATGCCTTAGTAGACTTCTATTTTAGTTATTATTCATATGGTATAAATGACAAAGCTTCAGTTGATGACAAGGTTTTGTTATAAAATAAACACTACTTGGGTTTAAATTATATTTTTTAAATGAAGAGTCTGAACCTAACAACCTCATTACCAAAGCCACCTTGTTTCAGTGAGGGAAATAATCATTAACCTTCTTTCTACACATCACACCTTCTTACAGAATTCAGTTATAGCCCTAATCCAGCACAAGTTCACCAGATAATCAGTTTACTTGATTAGCCGGATCAGCTCAGCTGGATTAAGACCGGAACAGAATTCAGTAAGAAGGGAGACCTCCATGTAATGGGTTTGTGTTCATTGCTCTAGAGCACAACACTAGCAAATATATGCATTAAACCATGTTCTAAGGTGGTCTGGGATAACCAAAGTATTGAACCAATAATGCTCACATTTAATATGAACAAAAACACACAGTACTTTAGTCTAATGTGCACAGGCAGCTGTATGTGTTCTTTTAACAATAGGCTGTAAACAGCAGAGACATCATTGAAAAAGAAGACCAGAGGTTTTTACTCCAACAAATTCTACACCAATAATCACGTGGGCTAAACATATTTTAAGGCCAGCATGTCAGTAACTGAGAACTAAGGGCTGAGAAATAAAGAAAAACAAAGCGACATTTGTTTTTAACTGCGGTAACTGCTTCTGTTTGTCTTGTGAAAAAAATGGCATGTACTTAAAGTTAATAAGTAATCGTTTATCTGTCCGACATAACCGTGCTATTTTATCTAGAGATAAATATCACAGTGTTATAACATTGTTCTTGGTCCCACAGCAACAGTTGAGCCTTCTGTATATGTGCAAGCAAAGCACGCTATACAGGGATATTTACACCACATCGGTGAAGCTATATTACATACATACAAAACTACCATTTCAGCTTTGACAACTTGGACAGAGGAAGTGAAACATTTGTCTTGAATAACAAATTTGCCATTTTTTGTCACTGTCCAGTCCACATAATCATAACATACATAACAAACTGGCATGTGGCTAGTGGCACATTTTTCACTTAAGAGCATAACTTGATTTTTACACAACATACAGTTTGCAAGTGTGCATGTTTAAGTCAATGGCTATAAGGGCAAGGTTTGCTTTGCATTATGAGAGATTTTCCCATCATAGAGCAACACTATGTAATTATATGAATGTATGAATGCCTCATATCTGAGCCTGCAGGATGCATGTAAAGATGGATAGAAGTGTACATTTAAAGATGATTGCAAAAAACATGATTCAATGTTTAACATACAGTAATCATTATTAAGGGTACTGTAATTGTAGTGGCACAGAGTGTTTGTCAGGATTATCCTACAACATTTGTTCAGACTGCTCATACATGTGAATGATACACCGAAGCACAAGGGATGGAGGACAGTGCAGCCCTTTAACTAGCAACAAACTCAAGAGACACAATATGATGTCATTCATTAAAATAATATAATAAGCATTTAAAAAGTATCTGGACAAACAGCCTTGAGGTTTGGCCCTTGGCACTGTTTAAAAAAAAAAAAAAAAGGTAAATAAAACGACATAAAATCTCGATTCCAAAGTAACAGCCTTGTACGCGTCATCATATGTATACAGACCATTCATCTAGACTCAGCCTCCCTATGATTGTACACAATGAAATAAAAGCTAACCACCATTTCCAGATTACTCTGATATCTGAGACATGACCACAATTTATCATCGTTCATAAACGGAATTTTAAAAAGAATTAAATCAGCTGTAATATGCACAATGATGTACACATTTAGTTCCAGGTCTATGTCGTGTAATGTGAGATATAAATGACATTTGAAGTACATACTCAGTGTCCGTGGTGCTGTTTGTGACTGGAATGCAGAGAGCAACACCTAAGTTAAGCCACTTATCCATTTTCTCATGTGTCCTCTGCACAAGTCATAGGTCACATCTGATCTTGTGCTCTTACAGAGATCCTCATGCAGAGCATAACCACTCCTGTAGATCCACACTTGCAGCAACCTTGTGCGTGTCTTTTCAAAACAAACGAATGAGTGTTAGTATGTACTTCAGTCTCAGCTATTATAGGAGAACATTATTCCAGAGATCAGGCTGAGATAGAACTTGATTCAGACTGTAACAGAATTGTAAATCCTCCATCCTTCAAAGCTTGCAGAATTTCAAAGCTTCTCTGCTGTTGTGCACCTCTAACAGAGAAAAACATACATGCATACACCTAAAGAAAATGGTTATAACTTTCCCTCTCAAGATTGAGATTGATAAGAAGGGATTGTCATCCATAAGATGTTTCATAGCTGCAGACAGCGACGGTTAAAAGGATAGAAGATTGCAGGTAAGTGCACCGTTTAGTTTACAACATTATGTTAACAAATGGAAAATGCTGCAACATATCGAACAAAATGTAAAAGTATTTGTAGAGCACCTCGAAGCTAAAGCCTATTGCACATTTCAGAATGTAATACAAAAAACAAAACAAAACAAAAAAAAACGAGGAATACATGTATATATTACATACAACAAACGGCTGAATGTACTATGCATAAAACAGAACAAGTTGCTATTGCAGTCAAAGGTTTTACAGACCACTGCAATTTCTATTAACTGTTATATGGACTAGATTTCATTTATGTCCATAAAAGCAGTCTAGAATGATTGTTAAATCAACAAATTGTCATTTTCCTTTTTTCCCCTTTTTTTTGTCATTTTTTTTAAGACCAGATTTAAACAAGGTCAGAGAAATCAGACGTAACTATGTGATTAAGATCATGATTACAAAAACAAAAAAGTGCAACATATATAAGAAGGTAATTATCAAACAACCAGACACACAATCATACTTTGATTTACAAAGACAAAACAAAATAATGGAAGCATTTTAAGCCAATGATGCTGCATAGCTGGGTTCGGTTTAAAGCAATTACTTTAGGGAAGGGAAGAAGAAGAAAAGGGGAAAAAAAAAGAAAGAAAAAAAGGTCAGAGAAATTCAAGATATACCACGATGTTAAGTGCTTGCGAATTGTATCTTAGAAAACGGTTTTCTCTTCCTCATACAACATGCTGCAAACCCTCCAGTATCAGTAAGCTGCTTGTAGCTGTTTCTCAGCATGGTAAAAGTTTATAGGCAGGTCATGCCAGGCGGGTCAGAGGAGAGGGTCGCCGTGGCGGTTCCCCCTTCTACCAGGAACACGGCAGTGCTGGATTTGGAGCGAGTAGCGCCTGCTGAACCTGCTCCGTTGTTGTTGACCTCTCCATCCGTCGTATCTGTAGAGATGACCCATGTGGAGGGACGCCACCGCTTCAAGGAGTAAGGTGTCTTCACACGTCTCTTTATCTTCTCAGCTGAGGCAGCTTTTCCCTCCTGAGAGGAGCTCTCACCTGTAGGAAAGAGAGAGGGGAAGTTAGTAAACTACACAAGCAAGTTTGTGAACCAAGTTACATATTTATTCCACTACAGTACATGGTAGCAAATGTAAACAGTGAATGGCATTGTGATAAATGTCTATGGTAAAGATACTAATTTAAAGAAAAAGAAAGTGATTTAAAGTAAAAGAAATTTGTACATTTTAAGAAAATGTAAAAATGTTCCTGTGACATGCTGAAGTTAGGGATCATACAAAAAATGAACATTATTCGAGCAGTCATGTCATCTGAAATAAAATAAATCCAAGGACATAATAATATCCTTAATATTGTATTAAACAGTGCACATAAATCACTCCAAATGCATAATTTCTAGTCAGGCCTTTTCCTAATAATGGTTCAGCTACCATGTGAAAAAACACACATTACGTTACGGTTAATGGAGTTCACTGGCGTCAAAATAATAATCAAGGTTATGGATCGTGTTCTGACTGCAGGCAGCTGTCTGTCATCATGCTATATGCTTGAAACTACTGTCTGATTACAGGGAGTGGATATTCCTTCCCGTGTTAAATTAGCTCAAAACAAGCCTTAAAGAAGCCTGTAAAAAAAAAAAAAAAAAAAAAAAAAGTAAAAAACAAACAAAAAAACAAAACAATTTGGTCACTCCATTTTTCCCCCCAACTCTGACAGAAAAGGTGGTTGAAGATTTAACCAGTAAATGATTTATATAGGTGTTCAAATCACTGCTAAACAATGCTCTAAACAAGAAGTGGAAGCATCTCTAATGTGGATAAACCACTGCTATCTTTGGTTAAAATCTTTCGCATAAACTTCCTGCACCATACAAGTGTGCCATGTTGTTCTGGTATTGTTGTATGGCACTCCCTATGCACATAGTACATTACCGTTGTTTACAACTGTGACAGAATGTTCTCCAAATCCTTATCAGCCCAGAGAGGTTCCCCTCCCTTTCCACTTCAGACAAACAAGAGCAAAGAACAGAGAGAAAGAGGGACAGAGGAAGAGAGAGAGAGAGAGATCAGCTTTCTCTTGTTGAATAAAGCGGTAGTGCTAATTGGCCAGTTAGAGGAGGAGACTATAATGTAGACTATACTCGATCAGAAATGTAAAGACAGGGCAGGAGTTATGGGCAGATAGGAGAATAGATAGCAGAGGGAGATGGAGATGAATGTCCTCTCCAAGTTCTTCTACTGGTTATGCCTTTCATTGTGTATGAATAAGGAACAGGGTCTACTGTCAACAACAATGTAAAAATATAAACAAAGTGGTGTGGTGAGGCTGCTTAATGCGATGTGAAAGAAATGTTACAAACCTGAACTAAAACACTTAACCCAACACTTATTCCTATTATACCACATCAATATCCCAAAGATTACTTCCCAACTTTTATAGTGTCAAAAGTCTCCTTCAATACATTTCTAGTAAATTACATGTTTTATCCAATAATAGTTACATTTAATGCTGTGAAACATTTGCAAAACAAGTTCCCGTACATAATAACAGCTGTCATTCTCTCACCGGTCTCTCTCCCTCAATTCATAAACCAAAAAAATGCAGCACAAAATACTCTGGCCGCACATCTTTCCAGCCATGGGAACAGCTTAATGGCATTGATGTGGCTTCTCCTTCCATAAATGTTAAACTAGTGGCATGTAACCACATATATTCAGAAAACACATGCAAGGCAACCAGAGACAGAGAACAGACGGTGAAATGTGAAAATAAGTTGAAATCGGAAACAAGAGATTCACCTGACACAAAAAAATCCTGTGTAGTGGTAGACAAATCCAGGGAGTTGGGCCTCTCTGGCCTCCTGGGCTTGTCCTGCCTCAGTGGGACTTCTGCCTTCTCTTGCAGTAATTGCAGCTCTGGTAAAGCTGGTCCTGCAGGTATTGCACTACTTGTGCCTGGTGCAGAAGAAACTGCAATGTGGATGTTGCTGTTGTTGTTGTTGTTGGAGTTTGTGCACCCTGTGTGGTCTCTGCGCAGCAGGGGCTCGTGCTCATCAGGACTGGAGTTAATGCTGATGTTCAGCCTGAGGTCATCCCCACTTAGCTGGCTCTGGAGCAAAGGCAGGCCACCTCCCTCACCCTGTGGCCCAGCTGGGTTTGTGTTCCCAAAGGTGCTGCTGGAACTACCTGTACTGCCTGCAAATCCATTATGCAAGAGCACCCCAGCTCCGCTTCTTACTCCTGGCCCATTATTAGTTAGCATGACTGGATGAGGTTCTGCTGCTGCCACCACGTTCATCTTGGCAACACCTGTTTCCACCTGCTTCAGGTTAGACTTGTGTCTGCCAAACTTGAGCCGGGAGGATGAAGGCTCCTTGCTGGGATTTTTGGAGGCAATGGCAAGGCTGGTGGGCCTCTTGGGGAGATTCTGTTGTTTTGGAAGAGGAAACATAGCGGGTGGGGCATCAAGAGTGGCACTACTTCCTGCTCCAAATTCAGCTTGATGCCCGCCTCCGGCCCCTGCACTCACCTCGGCTGCTAACTTTATAAACGGGTAAAGAAGGCTGGAGCTGCCTGTGCTGAGTGGGTCAGGAGCACTGAATTGCTTTTGAGAATGCTCCATTAAGTTCTCATCAGAGCTCTCCTTCAGGTTCTTGTCCACCTCCTTGGGGTCCAGCTTGGTGGTTTCCAGGTCTTCCTGGGTGAGCTGCAGGCAGACAGGCACACTTGGACCTGCTAAAGCCTCTTCAGATGGGGCTGATTCTGAGATGGTGGACATGACTGTGCTTGGGGTGAGGCCCGCTGTGGTGGTGGTGGTGCTTGTGGATAGACTGGTTCCACTGGTTTCAGGGCTTGGCAGACGTGCCTGTGCTTGGGCCTGCTGTCTCTCATAGTTTATGGAGTTCCTGTTCTTTTCTCCTGAGGCTCCTGTGCTAGGTCCACTCAAACCAATGCCACTTACTGAGGATGTGCCTGAGGTGGACATATCTCCAGGAAGGTTCTTTACCATGCCATCGTGGTCCTCAATGTATGAGGAGGAGGAGTAGTCTGGGTAAGGCCCCATCTTTGGAACCCTCCGACTGTGGGTGAGGTTTCTACAAAGAGACAAAAAACAACAGTTAAAACAGTAGCGATCACATATTCATATATTCAAGACTAGTTTAAGATCATAGTTCATTCATAAATAGTCATGTATAGCAAAATGGACACCGCAACTGGATAGTGCTCTCAGAAATTTGCTAGTGTGAAGTCACAAACAGCTCAGATGACTGCATGTATTAGCAAACCTTTCATTCTGAAGGGCTGTGCTCATTGGGTTGACAGTGGGGCTGACTGACTTGTTCCTGTCCCAGATAAGGAGCAGCTCAGCCATGCGTTCCTCTGCACACTGAGCCGTTAAACGAGCCTCTGCGTCCTGATCCCAACAGTCCTCCATTGTTTCCTTTAGTGAACGAACAGCCTAATAAAGAGATATAAGGAGAAAAGAAGATTAAAATTGTATACAATCATCTGCTGTTAACTAATCATGAAAGAACTCCCACTTCAGAAAAAATAATATGACTCTGGAATGTATACACGAAACCATGATAGTATTTGATGATAAAATTCACAAATAGTCATTTGAGAGTGTTTTAAACTCTGGTACTGAAAGAAACCAATTCACAGGCGGAGTTGCTATGATGATCTGATGTATACAGGGGTTCCAGAAACAAGGATGTTCTCTTACACAAACAGATCAGAATGTATGCATGCACACATGCATACTCACAAGACTATTCTCTTTCCAAGCTTCAGGAAACTTTGGCCTCTGTTTCTCTCGGGATACCAGAACCTGCATGTCCTCGAAGGATGGGTGGTTTCCTACTTCTGCCTGAAAAGCCATCTGGTACTCTGGAACAGCCTCTCCTGGAAACAGACACACAAACACACCCAAGGTTATAAACATTAAACATATCACTTCTTACATGATTTATAAAATATTTTAAAACCAAAAGTGAGAAGTGAATGTGTGTACAGGTTCAGCTCATGAATATTGAGGATTAATTATGCACTGGCTTCAATCCACCACAAAATGCACAACACTATATATTGCCAGCAGTTAATCAAGGCTTAAATAGGAGAGTGACAACTAGTAGACCATCATATGGATGGGGAATGAAAGTATTTCAACTGTAGTACAATTGCTCAATGTCTCATCAACTCTAGTTTTCTTAAACAGCCAGCTTGGACTCTGCAGTAGTTCTCTCCTCTGTTGTAGTTTATCTAAATCATGTGCACAATTACCACAAGTATTTAGCTGAAAGTATCAGGCCAGAAACTAATGGTGAGAAACATTAAGTGTTTTTTTTTAAACAGACTTTTATACATTTTCAATTCATTTAGGCTCTTTGTTTAGATTAGCAAACTGATGTGGATTGTTCTAACAAAAACAAAAACTCTATGAAAAAACACTGTTTAAAGATAACAAAGGCTTTTTCAGTGACTGTCCATACAACTAAAACTCAAAACTGGCTACATGGAAGCACCGCTATGAACCAAAATCAATTCAAAATGTTTTATACATAAACCAATCATCAATGATTAAATAATACAAGGTAACTTTTACCATTCATTTATTGTATGTGCTCATACAGACCTTTGTAAAATAATCTTAGATGAATTTTAACCTAAATATCCCTGGTATAGAATATAGCATACTATTTAAAAACTTCTAAAGTAGTCCACATCATGCTGCAACCATTTTGCTTAAGCAGAATAATTTATACTGTATAGGCTTTTAGATCTCACCTGGGAAAAGGTCTGTACAGCGCATGAAGGTCTCCCAGTATATCAAGCCAATGGCATACATATCCACCTGCTTTAGAGCAGACTCACAGTCCCTCAGGTTCACTGCTCCTTCCAGCACCTCCGGGGCCATGTAGCGGATCGTACCGACCTACACAGGGACAGAACACTAGTATGAAAAAGGAGATGATAGTATATTTGCATAAAACACCTCAGAATGAGCTCTGAATTGAAAAAAGCATAATAGACAATAAAATGGGCTCATATCATGAAGGGGGTGGGGGTGTATGTTGTGATCTTAAGATATACATTATTTCAGTGTTTTTGAAAATCCCACTTGCACATTAATTTTTAATCAGCATACCTCACTGATAGCAGCGTTCTCCTCCTCTCCAGGTCGAACAAGACGGTTTCCCGTCAGCTTCATCGACAAACCGAAATCACTGATCACACACGTGCCGTCATTCTTGACCAGAACATTTCTGCTGTTCAGGTCCCGGTGTGAAACTGCAGGTTTATATGTATCTGAGATGGGAAGTAAATTGTTTCTTTAGCTTTACATTTTGTTATAGAGAAGCACAGTGTTATAGCCTCCATTAAGGATATGCTAAATCTTTGTATCACATTAACCACAGTATGTGACATTTGTCTTAAGTAAATCTTAAGAAATCATTATAATGTTAGCAGAGATTTTAGTGTATTTGACTACCATTCACTGGTGTCCTGTACCGCTTATCATACACAAGGTTATGGGGAACCTGGGACCCAGAATTCCCAGAGGAAACCTCCAAAGCATTAGAACATGCAAACTCTGTACACATAAGGCAGAGGCAGTAATCAAACCCCTAATACAAGAGGTACAAAGAAAAGCCTTTATAATCATTAAACATACTCACTATATATGCTATAAAATAGTGCCATTTGTGAACTTCAGCTCATCTCTTACTCCTAGTAAAACATGGCTACTTAAATTGTATTAGGCAATATTTCTATGTAAAGGTTGCTAGACATTTTTTGAGAAACAATGTCCTTTTCAATGCAGTAATGCAACAAAAACTCAATGGCCCCAAAAGATACACATTGTTCAGACAGCCACCAGGTGGCACTGACGCAGTTTATACAAGGGCAGTGAATGGCCATGTACCCCTACAGTGTCTGAACTTCAGGCTCTAATGAAGTCAGAGGTGGGGGAGGGAAAGAGGGAGGGGGAGAAAGACAGAGTGTGTGTGTGTGTGTGTGTGTGTGAGTCAGTACAGAGCCGTGCCAGACGGAGACCCAGTAAGCAAGGCATCCTGCTGCAGCTCTCTGGCACACTGCCATTACGAGGGCAACTACAGGAGCAAAACACACAAATTAGCCCCATCTTATCTGTACTGCTCCTGCTGTTGGCCCTTTAAAGACCAGGTGACTGCAAAGCTGTTAACATTTTGAAGACACTTTCTTTTATTTCCTTAGTCCTAATAAGCAGCACAGCTGACACGTAATACATGTCTGAATGCAAGTTTCCCTACTTCGTGGTATGTGCTACTACCGGGGACTTGACAAGAAGTCCACTGTTCTTTCAAATAAAATGGCACGTCATGGGGAAAAAAAGATCCAATGCCTGAATCCCATTTCGAAAGAAAAAAGACCCAAAACAAAACTTTGACCTAGATGTGCAAATCAGATCGTCCCTGAGGTGGCTTCAAAACAGCCAGCCCATAGGCGGATTTGCATTGCTTTTTCAATCCAGTGTGGTTAGAAGCATGCAACAACCACAAAAAAATACAGGGTGGATTCCACTATATGCCCTGCTCACTCTGTCCAAATCTCTCTAAAGATTACAGAGAGCCTACATGGCCACATATATGAAATGGCCACATAGATGCAAACAAAACAAATCCGGGCACAAAGTTACTCAAGTTATTTGAGAGGAAACTAAGGAGCTGTTGTAGTTAAATAAATCATAAATCAAATCTTTTGATTCTTTACCAAACAGTCGCATGCAACATATTTGTGCCGCATGCTTTCATGAAACAAGAGCAAAGACACTATTCTTATCTGAAGTCTTACAAAATTTAATCAGCTTTTGCAACCTTCTTATTTACCATAATGTAAGAAACTATTACGTGTTTTATTAAAATGATGTACATATGTGTACATAAGTTGAAGGAGACCCTAACCTCCTCTTAACAGCTCGGTGTGTAGGTAGGCCAGTCCTCTGGTGACCGAATGGGCGAGACGGCAACAGCTCACCCAGTCTAGGGTATGCAGACTCAGGTACCGACACAGGGAGCCCTATAAGAGCACACACATGCACACACATGCACACACACACACACACACACACACACACACACACACACACACACACACACACGTCATCAACATTTTAAGATACAAAGGTCCTAATAGGCATCATGGTATAGAACTTAATATCATGCTAATGCTAATACGTAAGATATTTCTATACATACCTCCAAACTAATTGAGCTGTGACAAACAATTTAATGCAGTGAATTTAGTCAGGAACAAATATTCCTGCAAAAATTAGTCTTAGGTCCTTACCACAATATGCTAAATATTGATCAAATCTATTTTGAAAGGTCAACTTATTAAAATCAATACATATTTTTTTAATTGCTACAGTAATTAGCATGCTAATGTTTATCAACCAGGAGTGCAAGTGCACAGAACACAAAACCACTGGCTCCACCATCTTACCACATTGGCACACTTTCTACCCTGTAAGAAGTCTTTAGAGTCCTCTTAATCAGTCTAAGAGCTGTTTTTTTCTGAGAGGAAATGCAAACATTTGCCTTTAAGTACTCCGTGCAAGTTTAAAGCCACTAATGTTATTCCACCCAAGGTAAATAATTAGCAGTGGAGTGAAACAAGACCAAACAAGACACAGTGAGAACAACGTAATGTCTGTCTGTTCAGACACAACAGTAGAGACATTCATTCCTGCGTCACACCCAGAAACACATGTAAGACAGGTGTGCCTGTCGTAACATGTTACACTGTGCAAGAATGTGCTGCTGTCTAGATCAGAGGAGTCAGGAAACACTCGACTGTTGTCTGAGCATACACACGACCTAAATCCAACTTGTCTAAGGGGTGGGTAGTGAAACTGTTTGATCAACAGCACAGGTGACAGTGGTGGGTTGTCTAAAAAGAAAGATAAATAAAGGAGAAACAATTCTGTATTCAGATGCAGTGAGCTATCATTAACTCAAAACAAAGACATGACAGAGAGAGAGAGAGAGAGAGAGAGAGAGAAAGAGAGAGAGAGTGCACAAAAAGCTGATACATTGCACAACCTTCTCCTACTGCCTGCCTGCTCTAACATCTGAATCATCTATATAAATACCGACCCAGATAGTTGCGTTACCGGCAGGACATTCGACTCCCCTCTTATCATGGCCAAAAATATTAAGAGGTGGTTAAAATGAAAGCAAAGAGATAAGGTCAGCTGAAGGTAAGCAAAGGAAATTCTATACTATCTTACACAATCCAGTCAGAGCTGTGTGAGTAGTTGCAGTGGTTAATGGATCAGTACTCACATGTGGGTAATATTCCATCACCAGCAGGTACTCCATACGGCTGTCCGACGTCAGACGTTCGTCTCCTACGATCAAGCGTGCTATGTTGTCGTGTTCTAACAGGGGGATTCGGTAAATGGCTCTCTCGTTGACAAAGTTCTGACGATTTGCATAGCTGAAGACTTTTACCGCAACTGGACGCTCATCCAGAGAGCCTTTGTAAACCGAGCCGTAGCGGCCGCGACCGATCAGCTGCGACAGATCACCAAAGAAAGAGTTTAAATAAACTGTATAGTACAGAGAGAAGGTTGGGAATTAATTCAAGATGCTTACCTCCAGCAGCTTCAGACTGTCTAAATCAACAGAGGGCTCAGATGTTGCTGCCTCCATCATGTCCATGTTGTGCAGACCTTGTTTACGGTCTCCTGAAAAGCCATACACACAGACAGACACACACACAGGTCAAATTACAATATCAATATCATTAAGTCCACTGTCTTGAAGTGGTAATCCATCTCACCTGTCAGCATGCGGTAGCCAAAGAAGACCGCCACGACGAGTACAGCTACGACGGAGACAGATGCAAGGGTGATGAAAATGGCATCTTCACGGTGCAGTGGCCGTGGGTCTACTGAGGGGACAGAGAGAGGACAAGTATGGTCATTATCTGAGAATGTTTTTTTTTTTCTAATTTAGCTACAGACCTGAGAGTAGAATGGTGTTAATATTCAAAACAGCACATGGAACTATGACAAGCTGTTAAGTTTTTCACAATATATAATTTCCTTCCTTCAATGACACTACAGATCAAGAGAATTCTAATTCTTATATTTCTTTTGTTTTTAGAGGTTTAGTTTGATAAAGCAAGGGAGAAAAATGAACGAGCATATAACAGATGACATCCAAGACATCCTGCCTCTCACTACCACATGGAGCTGAAATCAAATCATCAAACTTACATCCCACAGCCCTACTGCTTGCTATAAACCACTAAAAAGGTCACAACACCTTTTCAAAATCTTCATGATACAACAAAGTGAGATGAAAAAGGAAGTAGAAATGTACATTAAGTTACGTTCTATCCACACACAAATGTTAACATTGTATGCTTAAGTCTATATAAGATCGGTAATGCATGACTTCCCTTTTACATTAGGACTATCTGGCCATTTAAATGCTTGTTCATTCCTTTAGTGCCACTCATTTACTGCAAATGTTCCCAAAATGGATCTCCCCAATTCTCATACATCACTTGTTCACTGGCCTCCTGTAACTGCCCACATCAAATATAAAACATGTCTGCCTAAAAAGCCCAAAATGGATCCCACACCTACCCCAAAGAACAAACTGCAGTTTACAACTCATTCCTTTCTGCGTCTAACACGGCTTAACTCAAATCACCATCTCTCAAGTTACAAGAAAGACATGCTTCAGGTCTTTATGTGCTGGCACTTAGAGTGTAAGAACGAATTTCGCTCAGGTGTCCAAATACCAGCTGCCTTCAAACACGAAAGACTTTAAATTTAACTGAAAAAGTCTTCTTTGCTTTTTCTGAAACAAACAAACAAAAAATTAGCAACAACAAAAGACGATGCAGTTTTTGTTGTGGTACCAACCCATTGTGCTAACCTTTCTCTAACAGGGTATTAGGTTGATCATATTCTAACCAAAATGCTGTCAATGTAATGTAAAAGAGTCTCTATAAACTTTGTACACAATCATACAAAAACATGCACAGGCTGGTGCGCACGTACTGTTTACATGTCCTGGAGCCAGCAATGTTTTGTCTGGAGGCCAAATGTCTGCCCGCCTTTCCTCATGTCCCGCCTATGCATTCACTCCCTGCTTCCACTTCCTGCACTTCTCTCTTCATCACTCCATCCATTATGGGCTCTATGCTGGCTTCCTCCTCTCTGCTTACTTAAGCGCACTCTATCAGTCCTCGCTGCCCCTCTCATCTCGCATGCCTTTCTCGATCACTGCTCCAAATCCCCGCTCTTTCACTCCCTCTCTCTTTCCCTCCATTACACTGTTGCCTTCACACAGAGCTGTGAGTCAGACCTATGGGCTACTGGTCTAATGACAGAAGTGTGAAGTGATCTGATGCAGAGTGGGCTAACACGACAGAGCTGGTGACTGATGTTCAATGGCAGAATGCCCGAATGATTCTAATAAACACTTGTCATGTTACCCTCTAGCCTTAATTACCCCTCAACAACACCCAATGCCATGTGGCAGGGATGGTACAATAACAAATCGATGATCCATTTTTTGTTGTCATTGCCAAGTGATTTTTCCCCCATAAATAAGTACCCGTGCTCAGTTTACCTTGGTACATATGTACTGTACAGGAACGTGAGGCTAGAGCTAGAAATAGAGCAGACCAATGATTTGTAAAATGCAGCCATGACAGACGGGGTCATGAGCTGTATCAAGTCAGACGATCACCATTGGTGGAATTTTGGAACATTTTCCTAAAGATCGTTCCAATGTTTGCAGCATTGATAAAACTTGATATAATCAAACATTCACCAGTGCTATTTAGTAGCGTTTGGTACATTTTGGAATATAAAATAAATTTTTAGGCTTGCTTTATATCAAATATAGTGAAAATGGGGTGGTCAAAAATATTAGCCCCATGTGAATTTTCGCTTTCAAAACACACCTTAATTAATCAATCAGCTTTCAAAATACACCTCTGCAGTTAATTGGCTTCCTAACAACACCTGGGCATTCAATCAGAATAAAAGGACTCCAAGGAGCAGGGCACTTGATCACATTATTGGGCAAGACTACTTTTACTCACCATGCCAAACACAGGAAGACAAAGGAAATCAGTCTTGAGCTCAGAAAGAAGCTAATGGAGGCTCATGATAACGGGGAAGGCTATACTGCCATTTCCAAGTGTTTCACAGTGTCTAAAACCGCTGTACGTTGCATCATTGCCAAGTACAAGGAGACAAATTCTGTAAGAAACAAACCTGGGTGTGGTCATAAGCACAAGATTTCAAGAACTCTGGAGAGGAAAATAGTCAGAGATGTCAGCAACATGCCCCAGACATCTGCCAAGATGATTGTTGCTGACCTGGCCTCTTCTGGAGTTGATGTTTCAAGGAATACAGTTGTGAGGGCTCTTCATCATGGTGGGCTTCAGGGCCATCGTCCCAGAAGAACCCCTTTACTCAAAAAGCGGCACATCACAGCCAGACTGAGGTTTGCCCGTGAACATATGAAAGGTAAAGATGAGTTTTGGGAGTCTGTGCTTTGGTCTGATGAGACTAAACTGGAACTGTTTGGGCACATGGATGTAGCTTATGTTTGGCGAAGAAAGGGTGAGGCCTTCAACCCTAAGAACACAGTTCCCACAGTTAAACTTGGTGGTGGGAGCATCATGCTGTGGGGCTGTTTTGCAGCTTCAGGCACAGGGAGCCTTGTTCCGGTGCATGGCATCATCAAAAATGAAAATTATGTTGACATTTTGAGGGATAATATGCAGAAATCTGCTCGTAGTCTAACCTTATGTCGTCGCTGGGCCTTTCAACAAGACAATGATCCAAAGCATACATCGTAATTGGTCCAACAGTTCCTGAAGGATACCAAAACCAAGGGTCCTGGAGTTGTCCGCACAGAGACCAGACCTCAATCCTATTGAGAATCTGGCGAGTGCTCAAAGTGAATGTCCATGCTCAGAAACCATGCAATTTGGACCAGCTGAAGCAATTTGCAATGAAAGAATGGGCTAAAATCACTCAGGAGACCTGTGCAAACCTAGTAAAGAACTACTCTAAGAGGTTGTTGTCAGTTGTGGCTCAGAAAGGGTACACTATTGACTATTAACGACCAGGGGGCTAATAATTTTGGACGTTTCATTTTTGCCATTTCTCGTTTCAACTCATTATTTCAATTAAATATCCTAATCAAACTTAGTGGACATATTGTCTTTGTTATTTTGGAAACAAATACACTATAAAACATTTGTTTTTAATGGTCATTTCCATGGAGAAATCAAGAGTTTTGTCTAATTTCAGTAAGTAAGTAAGTAAATAAAATGTCTTAAAAATATAATGTTCATCAAAATAGCAAACTAGTTTTTACTTTAAATTTACTTATTATTTTAACTATAATATGTGATGTGAGTTTTATCAGCTGATGTGTCCCCCCCCCAAAAAAAGCAAAAAACAGACAACGCTAAAGCACCTGTAGTTGTTGTTAGTTCAATTTAAGTATCTGTTATTTTCTTCTCCTTATTCCTGATCTACTGTTTACATCAGGTTTCTGTAGACACAAATTATGTTCACTCTTCATAATGAATGCACCCTATCCAGTCAAGACCAAATATCGATCATACACTAATATCGACCCTATACACAGAGAACAGGCAGATTGGTAGTTATAACAGATTCACAACAAGCCTGTATCAATATGGCATTATTATGTTACGTCCTTTCCCTTGCCTTGCCTAATGTGGCTTCCTCTGCTCTCCTGTCTGTGGCAACAGAGGGATGACAGCAGTAGCAGTTTCCCTAGGCTACCAACCCTACTTATAGATCGTACTCCCACTCCCAAACTGCATAGCAACCCACACCCAGCTGCAGTACTGTCAATCATACTCCTCTTCATCAAAACGATGCTTTGGGTTTTATCGAAACCCTGCTTTTACAAACTGCCTCAGAAAAAGCACCTTATACCCTTGTACAAAGGAGTTTGCCAACAGAAATATGCAATGTATTGTTGTGTGCTACATCACTAACGTTTTAGTTTATACTTAATAAACAACATAATTAAATGTGAAAGATGTCAACATGTTTATCTGTAGGTGCACGGTGTCCTCACCCCATCCATGTTGGTAACAATAATATAATAACAGTCATATCTATGGGCACATTTAGTTTCAACCAACGTTGCATGACTTTCTATCTCTGTTAATTAACATTCACCATATCAGCTAGCAGTCTCTACATCCTGCTTATACACAGACGACTACAGATGTGAACGATAACCACACAGCTGTAAATTATGGGCTTCATTATCTGATTCTAGAAGTTAATAATATTTACATTTAAATCATTTAGCAGACGCCCTTATCCAGAGCGACTTATATTTTATCTCTCTCTCTCTTTTTTTTTTAAATACAACTGAGCAATTGAGGGTTAAGGGCCTTGCTCAGGGGCCCAGCAGTGGCAGCTTGGTGGACGTAGGAATCGAACTCACAACCTTCCGATTGGTAGTCCAACACCTTAACCACTAGGCTACCACATTCGCTCTGAGCTACCACAACCACTGGGCTACCACAACCACTGGGCTACCACACCCCAAAATTTAGGTTAACACTGCTTACATAATGTAAATACATTACAGAATTGCAAAATAATCATATCTGCAGTTGAGTCTGTTGGTTGGAACGCAATAGGAAAGGTTGAGAGTCGCATCGGCCTAAAAGGGTATTTAATATGTATTAAGTTACAAAAATATGTCTGGAACTTTCTCTCTGTCCTTTCATCGTATTGCCCATATGTAATTCTCTCTGTTTCACATTTAATATGCGAGACAGGGCCTTATTCTTGATGCAGATGTTCTAATTTCATATAAGCAATTTATCCTTCGAGTTATTAATCATAAACTGCCTCTTCTGCCCTCTCTTAAAAGCATAGGTGAAATGGTAAGCGACTCCAGTAATATCATTCTCTTGCCTTGGCAGTCAGGATAGCAGCATAGTCATCTAAATGGCTGAAGCTGTAGCAAGGGAGGCATACACAACGCAAACAACATGACAGCGTTCGACCCAGAAAAGTGACACATTAATTTGACACAAATCATTTTACAAATAATTCCCTTAAGATATGTGTAATTGCATGTGAGGCAGAGAAAGAAAATAGGAAAGAGGTCCTGCTTTCAGTACAATAAATCCAACGTACAATGTACACTTTGAGTCTAATTTTAATCCAGTGTTGTTTTGAAGCCAGAATGTCATTTGACTAGTGCAATCACATCGCTGTTGATTACTACCATTGACACTTTTGTTGGAGGAATCTTTCCTCCAAAATCTAACAATGAATCGCCTAGCTTTGGTCTGTAACCAAAATAACCTCTTACAATTGAGAGACAGAACAGATGTTAGTTGAACACGTCGTTGTCTGTCTCTTCAATGGTTGGTGTAATAATGCAAATAAACCAGCGATGTGCTGTGATCTTTACTGCAACATTCCTCAGGATTCTCTGTAGCAGTAAATGTGCTTTTTAACAATGCTTAAAATGAAATTCTATAACAGCCACATAGACCACATCAAATTATAGTCAAACCCAGTCAGCCAGTAATGTCATTCACAAACCTCCAACCTAACAATCAACGTTCTGTAGTGATTTCCTTCAGTTGTCTTGTTTGGCAAACAAACATAATGGGCCCAGTTGCTCTGAGGCAACAATGTGCTTGTTTGCCTTACAACTCAGACAGTGCTATTACAAGCATATTAATAATTTTAATGGATTCAATCCTTCTACTGCAACCATGGAATAAACTATATTTCCACAGCGCAGAATCATGAAAACGTACAAGTAGCACAAAATCCTAAATTATCCAGTAGATGAAAACCACCTTGAGAATTAAACAGCAGTACTACCTCCATGCATGCATCACTATAAAATGAGTATTTATTTTTAACAAAAAAAATGTTCTGCTTGTTGCACCAGTTACAGTTGTAATGAATTAGATTCAGCAGGGCTATCAGCAGTTTCAGAGCAAGTGATGACACCAAATCTTTCCTCTCTAGTTTATTGACCCGCAGTCTTTCCCTTTTACGGTGATTATGTCTGTCACTGTAGATATTTAAACACAGAGTCAGACGTCTCATATCGAAGAACTTCCGTTTAGAAGCCCTGCAGCAATTCTGGCAAAGAAGCGTTTCCTCAAAAGATAACCCGCCATGTTCATGCACTCTCAGGAGGCTACTGTTCCAGTACTCATAACAAACACTCATCACAAACTCATTGCATTTTTTTTTGTTATCTTCATCTTGATTATCTTGCTATTTCAGTTCGGCTGTCTGTGCCCTCTGTGACCTCCATCGCGATGAGATGCTGGAGATATGACAAATGTATATTTGAATTCTTATAACAGAGTCAGATAACATTAACCTGAACAGATTTGGGCTCAACAAACAACAGAGACAAACAGAAAAAAGAGGACAGCAGGTTAGTAAGTGAGAGTTAAGGTTTGGGTTGAGAATGTGAAAGCTGAGTAAAGTGATTGACTAGAGATAAGTAAAAGAAAGCATACGGTGGATTGAAATGGAGTGAAACAAAAACCGAGGCAAAGTGCTCTGCATTTAAATGTCATAGCTCTGAATCCAGATTAAGGTGAGAATACTAAAAGAATAACAAAAGCAAGTAAAAATCAACCTACAAGGAAACTGCATGCTCCATTTACTCTCAACCTGTTCAGCACTCAACACAATAAGAAAAGTCCTTCTGAATCAAAGGCCTGCCTCTGCTGAGTGTCTAGACATCTATAGGCAGGCAGACAGGCTGGATGTGTGAGTTCAGATTTCACACTGCAGGATGAGTGTCTGTGACCATGACCCATGTGACACTGAGCCACTTGACCAGTTTGACCCCAGCGGAGAGCCTGCTGACATATTCATGAATCAGAGTCACAGCTAGACTGATTCTGCTAAGGACAACAGCAAATACGCCATCCAATTTGTTTTATGCTAGATCTCAAGCTAAGCAGTGTGTGAGTGTGAGAGGTACGAATCTTCAGCTTATAATACAACATAAGAGTATGCACAATAATTTAAGCAAAGTAGAAAGTGGTTTGCCTGCAGTTCCAAAAAATGCTTTATACCAAGTTCCAATTTTTCTTTGGTATATAAGAAATTCCTTTATTCGTCCCACAATGAGGAAATTTTTCTGTTACAGCAGCAAAAAATATATAAAAAAGAATAAAGACATAATATAATATACAGTATATACAAAAAATAAAAAATGTATAAAAAGAGTAGTGGTTTCACTGAAGACATATTGCACATTTTTCAAAATTTATGTTATTGCACATGTTTAAAATGATTTGTTAATTGTTTATTATTGCAGTGAAACAGTGTGTATTATGGTGACTGGTTAACTGGGAGCAGCTTAGATTGTAAAGTCTAATAACAGCAGGGAGAAAAGAGTGTTTGTATCGCTTAGGATGTAACAGTCTTTCACTAATAATCTTAACTGGATATTACAGACTTGAAACCTGAACCTCTTTTTAAAAGACACATACAGTTTGATTTTGCATTATAGAAAGAAAAATTCTAATGATTTATAATCCCAATTGTCACCCAGGAAGTCCATTTTCCATCGAAGGTCTCGTCATCAAGCATCCAAATCAGTAGACTATTTCTATTGTTAAAACCGCTGTACAAACATAATAAACACAAAGGCTTTGACTGAAATACTCAGCCCTGATTTTATCAGCACATAGCCATGTCTACTTTTCTCATTAAAATGACTTGCACATTATAAAAGTACATATAAAGTAGCACAGGAGTCCTGCAAGACAGTCAGGCAGCCTACAATTCATCGCATAAAAAAGGCAGACATTCTGCTGCCTGAAGGCCGCCCACACATCTAAACAGGCTGACAGGGATGTGTGTGTCATAACCCCAAACTACTTCCTCATACATGTCATACATATACATATGCTTTACATTTCAGAAAGGATGGGACATCCATCCCGTTCTAAGCTTTATAATTGGAAAATTGATCGAAGGGAAGAGGGGGAAAGGAAGATCATAAATCTGACGGAAAGGCCTTTGCGAAAGTGGTCGACTTTGTAAGTGTATATTTCTGGCTCCATCAGAGAGGAGACATGAGGAAGACTTGAGGCTGAGGGAAAACCGAATGGTGAAGACGGTGTCTGGAGGGAGCTCATATTTTCAGCTACAGGCCTGCAATTAAATTATCCGCCAAGGTCAATCCATGTTTGATCAATCAGCTTCTTGTGGATTTCATGCTCACACCTTATAGCAAACCTGAAGATACAACTCATGTTCTTCATGTATCACACAACAGACATTCTCCAACAAATAGCCAATAGTTGTATTTATTTATTTATTTTTGCTGCATGCAAGTGATAGTTTAAGTTTTATTTCTAGTGTTGGGTGGGCTTGGCATTAAGCACATTACTAACTAACGAGGGAGCAACTAAACAAATGGACATGCTCTCCCTGGCTCTGCTGGCTGCAGGGTGATATCTTCATGGAGTTTGGTCATTAATCATCAGAAACAGCACTGCAGGCTTACACCTCACTGGGAGACTGTTCACGGGATACAAACACGGAAGGAACATAAAAAGAGACAAGTTAGAGACTGTGGGACACTCGGAGATAAGCCAAATCTCAGCCACCATCTAACCTTCACAAAGGGCAATGCCATTAGACTCCACATCTGGCTCTGGACTGATAAGCAGAAAAGCGCACTACAATAGCCAGGCCCAATTTCAGAGGCATTTTTACTTAATGCTCAATCACACAATCTGTAATAGGCATAAATTCATGCAGACGAATTCCTTTCTGAACCACAGACTGAATGCTCCATTTTAGACACCATTTCTTTGCGCTTAAAAATAAAAAACAATGGGTAAAAATCTCTATTGTTTTTACCAATGATATCTTTAGTTTGACATCCAGCTGCATTGTGGTTCAAAAACTGGCTGGAAATCCAAAAAACTTCTCAATCTTTTTGTGTAAACTTGAGGTGCTTGGTATGAGAGGGTAAGAGTGCATGAGAGGATAGCTGTGAGTAGAGGGGTTGAGGGCAGGTAAAGATCTCCTCTTTAAGCTACCTCTGCCCAAACATGAGCAATCGGTATTCTAGTCATTATTGCACTGACAGCTAGCACACATGCACACTCTCATACACACATCAATGATTCAGAAAGACACACAAGTTTATACAAGGCTACAACAAAAAAGCCTGTTTCCAAGCAGATTTATGTAATTCATAAATGACAAAAACTGATTAATACAAAGGACATGTAAATTATAAAGCAACACAATGCCACAAACCAAGAAGAAAGACTAAATTTAATTGACTATTGAGTTGCTGCTGGACTGCTTGCTTACTGACCTTCAGAATACAATCATCATGAGACAGAAAATCGCTATATATAATTCTGGCAAGACGAATTTGCAGCTCATATCTTGTATCATGATGTTACCGTTTAATATTCATCATAAGCTCTACCTCGTACACACAGCAGCAGAGGTAACCACGTAAACTTGGAAAAGATTACACACAAATAGGCCACAGCACATGCTACTGACAGTCTATACACATCTATACACATCGTTTCAAAAACGGTGCCATGAAATTCATTTATGGCACTGAAAAAGATTACAATATATAACACCTTATTTTATAAATCCTGATCTAGTTCTCTTACAATAAAATGTAGAAATATTTTCACGGTTCAACATCTTGTCCATATATTAAAATTTGATGTTTTGCTTGTGTCAATATAAAGTCTGTGAATACTGTATCTGGATACTTCTCAAATTGTGGATTCAGAGTATTGTCGTGTGTCTCAATCTATATCCATCTAATCCACAAAGTTTTGTAAATGCAAAATTCTTTCAATAATTGTCAAGTTATCTTTTTAAGCTAATTTATGAAGGATTGACAAACTGCTGAAATGAACTTAACACATTGCATTCAATCAGAGGTGGGAAGTAACAGAGTAAAAATACTTCGTTACTGTACTTAAGTACATTTTTCTGGTATCAGTACTTTACTCCACTATTTATTTTTCGGACAACTTTTTACTTTTACTCATTACATTTTTACACAAATATCTGTACTTTTTACTTCTTACATTTTCAAAACAGACTCGTTCCTTTTAGTATTATTTCTTCTCATTGAGCGCTGTTTCCAGCCTATCATCCTATCAATGTGCGGCTTTTCCCCCATGTGACTGGTGTACTGTATTATTTACTGGCTATCAGACATAGACTAAGGATAGCGGAGCTAACAATGAGCAGCACGCCTACAAAAGGAATGGCTAATGTTAATTCAGAGGGGGTCACCGATGTTAAAATAACTAACAACGAGGACATTCCTGAACACACATGGCCATATATGAGGGAGATGTTTGTAATAATCGGCGTCACAAAGGATTCCTGGCGAATGCGTTGCAAAGTGTGTCAACCAGGGGCGGTTCTAGCCCTTTTTTAGGGTGGCTTCAGCCCCCTGTCTGTAATCTCAGCCACCCTAAAACTATAAGGATCATTTTTACTTTCATAAATAAACAATAAAAATGACATTAAAATGCAGGACATGTCGTCGATGGGAAAGAAAAAGATCACTTTGATCCAAGAGCGATTTTTTTTTTTACTTTATGCGTGTGTTGTAGTATTTCAAAAGTGCGTCTTCAGCTGTCTGCTTTATTTGAACGGAAAAGCACAGGTACGCGCAGCGTGCACGCGCAGTCAGAGCTGGAGGCGTTTATCTATAACGTTAATCGGCGGAAAGACGCAAAGACGGCAACCAAAAGCAGTGAAATGTCACTATTCTTATTACCAGAGTTGTCATATAATATATAATATAAAACTCTTCTTGTTTTAAATTTTCAGTGAGGGCTAAAACCCCTAAAGATGAAATCCTAGAACCGCCACTGGTATCAACTCAAAAAACACGAAGTGCTTAATTTAATTAACATTAATTTTGTCATTTGTAAAACATCACAATAATTTTGAGTTGTTTTCCAGGACAGAGCTGGAATCTCCCTAAAGTTTGGGATATGGCCTTGGTGATACACTTGGTATACATTATATTTCCAAAAGTATTGGGTCACCTGACCTTTCCTGTTATATATGGTTGTTTTCTGACCTCATCCCTACTGAACACCTTTGGGATGAATGTGAACGCTGGTTCCACCCTACCTCACCTACATCAGTGCCTGCCTTTCATAACACTCTTCTGGCTGATGAACACAAATATCCATCAGCACACTCCAAAATTATATATACATATACACACACACACAGACACGTGTGTGTGTGTGTGTGTGTGTGTGTGTGTGTGTGTGTATATCTCATATATATATATATATATATATATATATATATATATATATATATATATATATATATATATATATATATATATATATATACATATATATATATATACACACACATATATATATATATACACACACAAAAACATGACGTCCAGTTACCAGCATGGCACTAAACAGGTAGTAGTAACGGCGACTTTTTACTTAAGTACATGTCAGAGCCCATACTTCTTTACTTTAACTTGAGTAAAAGAGTGTAGTCACTACTTCTACTTTTACTGGAGTCTTTTAAAAAATGAGTATCTGTATTTCTACTTGAGTAAAGGATGTGTGTACTTTTGCCACCTCTGCACTCAATATATTTCTTACTTTACAATTTTACATTATGTAATATAAGCATTTTACTCTCATCTGTGTATAAGAATTTTAATTTTTTATGCAAGTTTAATTCTGCCCCCTGATATGAATTAGGCTAAATCAATCCTAACGACCCGATTAAACCACCCGCTTTCTCCTTTCAGTCTGCTGGAATTTTGATTGCTGACTAGTATATGTACAGAGTAAATAACACATTCACCCACAAGAGCATAAAAGAAAACCATTGAGCAATAATAGAAGAACAGGGTCTACAGTTAAACTACCAGCTGCCTCTTTTCACCATGTTATCCAATTGTATTCTGAAGTAGGGCTGAACGATATGGCTGAAAACTGTATCACAATATCAGTCTTTCAGATCGGTCGATATCGATAATTATTGATATTTTTTATGACCCATTTAAAATAAGGACCAGGAGAAAAATATATTACATTTAAACATTTTTATTTTATACTTAACCTTCCTCTGATCATAATCCCCTCAGTTAGTAAGACAGAAATTTCAACAACCTTGAAAAACTCAAATAATTAAAAGTCTAAAATCAAGTCTAAAGTCACAATGAACACTTAACAATTATATCTTAACATAAGGTACAAAATGTAAGAAAATGAAAGAAATGCTTAATAAACTGTAATAAAATAGTGCAGTGTTAAATATAAACATAGAGAAACGGTCTTGCATAACTTGCAAACAACGTTGGTCTGACTACGGTCAGAATTACAATATCCAAAAAAAACTGCCATACTGGTGAGCTGAATTTTCCTCTTTTATTTACAATTTCCTCGCTTGCTGCGGTGCTCATTTTCTGCTCATCAGTCGCTGGTTACTGAAGAGGAATCCAGCAGACCAGCACGAGACAACGATATGGCGCAATAAAACATGATACTGTTACATGATTGGCTGTTAGTGTGTCACTCCCTACACTGCTAAGTTACCATAGAGCGAGTGCCTTTGTTAATGGAACCAAACTTGCATCGCAACCTCGGTTTTCTTCCGACAAAAAAGAAAAAAAATATTGAACGTTTTATTGAACACATTTTTTATTGATATCGATCACGTGTCTATCGCGATACATATCGTTATCGTTTTATCACCCAGCCCTATTCCGAAGTAGTTAAATTTTGTGTGATCGGATACATTAGTGAAAAACTTTAGGATGGTATATTCATTATTCAGCCACCAATATTTCAAGTATTCCTCCAAATCCAACGTGCATCCTCACCCTTTTCCATAACACTTATCACCTCCTCTCAACAATGATCTTTAGAAACATGCCTTGTTTTGCCCAGGCTCTTCACAGGAGACATTCTTAGAGCACATTGGCACAACAGATCTCCCGCAAACTGCAGCAGAAAAACAAAGGAGTCAAAGAGCTGAGCTCGGACTTAGTATAAATGTACAGCTCGACTAGACTAGCGATTAATAAACATAGATTTAAAGACTAGGTTTCCATCTTTGAAGTGATTTAGCTTGTTCATCCTTTTAATCAAATAGTTTACATATTTAAAGCAAAGGATAAAAGTCTATGACAAATGAATATATCTGTGTAAAAAAAGTGCATAAGACTTACTGGGGCGAACAAAGACTCTTTAATATGATTATTCTGAGCCACCCTGACAGTGCTGTAACATTCACTCCCATTCAGCACTCCATCGTGTGAACCGGTGGTCCGAATGCACTTAAAGAGAACTGAATGTTGTTAGCTGTTTTTTTTTTCCTTGATGAACATTTACAGTATTTGTTCTCTGTTTGGTCCTTAGACTGATTGTCAGATAACAGTCACATGGTTAACTCTCATTACTCAGTTATTTTTTACAAAGTTGTTTATCTAGAACACACATGATCGCTGGCTAGTGGCTAACAAGTGGTGTTCTTCAGTTTCTCTGTATTTCTATTTATTTATTTTTATTTCAGACTGTTATTGGAGGAGAGTGAGTCATTCAGGGACTGCCTGACCTCAGTGTGAAACTTTTTATAGCTCTAGTTTTAGCTACTGCTTGCTTAATATTTTTGACAGGATGGAGGAAAAAAAAAACCTCACACACAGATTAGGTCTTTAAAAATGTGGGTAATAAAACATGCATCATAAACAACCAGATGTGAGAGAGTAAAGGTTTTGCTCCCTGCACTGTATATTATAGTATAGTACACACATCTATATGGCTCAGTTGTAGATGAAGTCTTCACTGATGCACATGTGATGTAATGTGCTGTGAGATTTCAAAATAAAATCTTTATTCACATAAGCATTTACTCATATTTACAGAGCTGTGACCACTTGGGTTGTACCCCAGAGCTCATTCTAGTACAATAAATAGCTGAGTGCATGCATGCAGTTTGGTAAGAAGCCTAAAGTCGTTGTTGTTGTACATGAAATTAATCAGAGTTGACAACACAAACTACGAAATGCTCTTCTGCAAGCAGCCTAAAATTGCTGTTTTTACTATCAGAGAGCAAGATATTTTAATACATTTAATCTTGAAGCTACTTTTGTGCATTGAGGTAAATTCTTAAGAGTATGATCATCATCAGGGTTTGTTCTATTATCTGCCACTTGACACAAAAATGTCAATTGTTTCGCCTGATTAATCTGTTATCCTCTACGGCTCACCTTCACTAGGCCCCAAAAGTTGGCTAAAGGCCAAAATTTAGGCAACCTCAAGCCTGTGACACACACACACACTATTCAAGGAGTAAATGCGATGAGACTAATAAATGAGACTAATATAGTTTCATTAGCAAAGTTTGCTTGATTCACTTCAGTAAACTATTTTCGTTATTCAACAGGTCAAAAGCAAAGTAGAAAGCTTGATGGTTGCAAGTGGTTTAAGTGGATATAACAAAGGAGAGAGAAATCAAAAGAGTTCACAACTATTGGCCATGTCAAAGCTGACTCCAAGTGAAATGATTCACATCTGCAGAACCGGACGGCCATTGATTTTTTATTCCGTCCATTTTTCACCTCATTGTTCTGCCATGTTTGTTCTGTGATTCAGTCCTATCCTTTCAACAAGCCCACTGCTTCTATAGAGCTGCTCTGAAAGGCACAAGACAAAAGGGGGGGGGGGGGGGATGTGTGCAAGACAGAGAGAGAAGAAAGAGAAGAGAGAAAGCATGGCACATGGGGAAGGAATGACGAAGAGGGAAAAGGAGCAACAGAAAGAGAGCGAGAGCAAAAAAAGAAATATGACAGCACTTATGGAGACAGTAGAGAGTGCTCAGAGAGAAGACAAGCATGGGGTTTTGTCCCGAGGCGAGGCGCCACAAAGTTCAGGGCTGGAAAGAAAGACTGAACTGAATAGGTGAGAACAGACTGAGCAAGATGCTGCGTGGTGTGGCTGCAGAACATACCAGTGCTGTTACTATGGAGAAGTCTCTCAGCCACACAGAGTAGATACAGTAGCTCAGAGTACAAGGTATAAACTACAGCGTGGTTCTCTATCCATCCATTAGTCAACTTAACAACAAAGAAATTCAAATGCACTTTCCCTGCTCAATGTGACATATTTGAATGAAAGAGCATATTTCTGAAAGTTTCAGGACATTCTACATTGGCACTGGTTCTAATAATTTTCTCCTCTTTTCTCTTCAACATTCTATCCTTTTTAACAACAAATGCAGTCTTTACAAGTGGGGAAGAAGACATTCAGTCTCGTTAACTGTTTAAACAAACATTCAAAAAGGACAAAGAGAAACATCCATCAGTTACATGCTCCAATATTTCTCATCACTTAAAAAAAATGGGTGGATCCAAAGAAAAGGTGACGTGCTCCAAGTTGTTTAAATTGTCTAGATCGGGAAATAAAAGCTGAAAATTGGCTTGTATTCATTTTCTGAATTCAAACCCAAATGTTTTCAGTGTACAGCAAATTAAAAATATTTGAAAGTTTTCATTCGTTTTCCACAGAAAAATGCTAATTAATGTAATGATTAATTATATGTTTAATTAAATGCTGTATATAACAATGTACTTTCATTATTTAAAGTGATATTTTATAGAATTTTTCCAGAATTTATAAATATAGATTTGACTAAACTGTGTTATTGGCAGAAAAATAAATTTGGGTCAAAACTATTGTTCAGAATTAATTTATATCTGATGGGATTTCAAAGACCATAACTGAGGGCTTTATATAGACAAAAGTGCAACAGTGACAAAGCCAAGAAGAAAATGTCAACACTGATGTGAGAGCTTCTTATGGACAAGTGTGTAATTGGTAGTTCATCCAGAGAGAGAGAAAGAGAGAGAGGGAAAAAAAAAAGATATTTCTGATTTCTGTGCATGCGGAAAGAGCTTAGACCAGAAAATCAACCTCTCGACCACGTAATTTGATTGAAAAATGTATACTTGATGAATTACACACCAGAAGGATGTTTGGACAGCATGTTTTTATTCATGAGAGGATTTCCCGAGTGAAACCAGTCAATCTTTCCTTCCTAATCTTTTTACCTGGCTATAAGCCTGAATTGATGGTGTTATATCTTCCTGCCAAATGTTGAGAGCAATAGTGTCATCCTTGACCAGGGTTGGTTTTATTTTCTTACAGAAACATACATCTACACTCAAATCTAATCCTACTATTTCACATTTAGGTTTTCTTAATGCCCAAAAACATATGAACACTCAGAAAGACACCCTAAATATTTTTATTTACAAATACAAATCTTACTCTTGATTTTACAATTCTTACAAGGCAGCAGACTGACTTTGCATGCAAATATTGCACTTATGTATGATTAAAATAGTTTGAATATTGTTACTCTCTACAATAATGTTCTGTTCAAATGCTAATAAATATGTTATCACTTCATGGTTGATCAAATTAATTGATTGTTCAAATCAGATGGTGACTTTGGTGACGCCTTGTGTGCGGTAAAGAAGTGTGAAATGGTTTGGAAAAAGAAACTTACGTATGGTGGCACTAGTGGGACTCGGCACCCAGTTTTCAGTGAAGTTCACGTTGCACATGTTTGTGCTGCAGCAGCAGAAACGATACGTGCCATTCTGGATCTGTGATGGCGTGTTTGTCACCACGCAACGGTCGTCATGGCAATCTTGCTGGTCGCCAATGTAAGTCCAGCAGCCTGTGATCAAATGTTGATGACTGTTAGTAAGTCTGAGCAGAAAGGCACACAGATCACATATATGCTACTATAACTGTCAGTTATGAGTAAAAACAAAACATGTGTATTGACCTTGTTTGACCAGGTGAATGTCACCGTCATGGGTTTTCTCCCAGAGACCGTAGCAGCGGCTGCTCTTGCTGCATAAGATGGTATTGTTCTCCCGTGACACAAGCCAATCACCAGCGACACTCTGCTCATCAAACTGCTGGTGCTGGTCAGTAAATGCACACTCCCTCTCCTCACTCTGAGCAGCTGCAGAGAAGAAGAAAAGAGCCACAGATCAGTTTTCCTGTAGGCTGACTAGAAGCACTTCTTTATAATAAGGTCAATCAGGCTAAAGCAGGAAAGCAATAAAGTCCAAATCTAGCAAAACAGTATAAAATCTTAATCGGATATAAAAGCAAACGTCTGTTGGTGGTCTGAACACCTACAATGGAAGCCAAACAAGAGAGCACCGGTGTCCTGCTCCGCACCTGCTGAGCCCCATAAGCAAGGAAAAAAAATAATAAGCCGCTTTCAACAAATGCTAACAATTCAAAATGAGCAGGGACAGCTGTATGAAAACGTGTCAATTTCCCTAACGCAGTGTTTACAAGCCAGATGATGTATAGATTTGTGCTTCAGAATGATTGTGTTTCTCAAAATTCAAACCACTTATGACTTTGATTAGGGCAAAAGCCTACATTAGCATACATGCTCCTCATTGTTTGCTAAGAAATAAAAGGGGCTTTCAGGCAGCGTTTAATTCTGACCAAAAAATGTGCCTAGTGATAAAGGCACTGTGAATCTGGTTGTCCTTATTTCCATACACAGCCATGTGGAGCTGTCTGCCTCCTGATAACAATCTCTGCTGCAGCTGGCCTACACTCACCCCACCTGTACCAAGCAAATTTATCCACACACTTTCTCTGGCCTTTTTTTCTCTCCCTAGGCTACTCCCCTCCCATGCCACCCTTTCTTTATCCCTATCATGCAAATATCCAAGCCAGAGTTAGCGAGGGGAAAAAATTGTAGTGGCAGTCGTTTACCAGCCTGGGTGAAGTCATAGAGCTGTGCCATTATATCAGGAGCATTCAGACAGTGAGCAGGGAGGTGGGGCTGTTTGAGCGTCCGTCCTGTACTCCTCACACGTTATGAAGAACACTACTTTATAGATGCTGAGAAACCAGATGGAGCAGGGGAAACACCCAGACAGACAGACACACAAGCGAGAGAGAGAGAGAGATTCATGGACCCAGGGGAGGGCTTTGTCTGTATCTCCACAGGAGTGAAGTCTGAAATGGCTGCACCAGCTCCTCCTAACCAGGGTACTGCATCTGCATCACCGTTATCATCAACCCCCACCCCCACCCCCCCACCCGCCACCACCAACACACATGCACACCAACACACGAGTGCATGGTGAAGGGCTTGCCTTACTCCACAGGGCTGCTCATTATACAGACTGAGCTTTAATCTACACAAGGAGAAATTCACAGAGGCCACAGAACTGTTCACAAAAAAAGGGGGTTGAGAGCTTCTTCCCGCTAGAATGCTGCTCACATGAAGGTAATATCACAACAAATCATAAAAGTTTGGAGTATGCATGTGGTTTCAATTTCAATTTCATTTTTGGACTCAGTTTGTCTGATAAGTCAATAAATGGTGATCCTCTTGATATGTAAACACACCGCTAGGCTGGAAATCAAGCGACAAAAATAGAGACACAATGATCGCATGTTTAGGGTCACATGTTTCATTTCCTTTCCACTAACCTGTACAACAGGGTGTGATACATGATCTGCTAACCAAACAAAACATATTGTGTGTTCCACTTGCTAAATGTTAAATCTCTGCATGTTATTTATTCATGCAAAAAACATTTAATTTAGAATTTACAGTTGATATTTTCTATAGTATAGAGATCCATGTTTTTCTGGTTTTCTCCAAAACGGAGAAAGACTGATAATTTGTTTTTCTCCCCCGATGGTGACGTGTATGTGTGAGTTGGTGAGCTGTAGGCACTGTCTTTGTTGTGGAAGCAGAGAGGGAGGTTATTAGACGCAACAGTTTCCTGCAATTTGGGTGAAAAGCCATCAAGGAGCTCTGGAGTGGAGTGTTGGAGAACAAGGCAGCTTTCACACAGATGTTGCTCTCCAATCCAAAACATAATAATTAATTAATTATAATTAAAAAAAAAAGAAAGAAAAAAAAATCAAAAACACACAGCTTTTGCTGTCACTCCAAGAAAACAGGTTCCAAATAACTAGATGCATGTGAAAGACAGAATGTCCACTGGAGGATATGGCACAGGACACGATAATTTAAAGACACATTGTGCTGTTTCTTATAAGCCAGGCTACTCTATTCTGTTTAAAGTTCATGAAGTTAAATACAACCTCCCTTCAGACATTTTTATATTTGCATCATTTCTCTTACCCAGCTCTAGGGGGCATGATGCTCTTCCTAACCTTGGGAAGGCAGCAATGCTGATATGGCTATGAGCAAGGGAAGAAGTGGGGGTGTTTTTATTGTTTTGGGGCAGGCTGTACTAGTTTAGTAATGCCCTGCTACTGTTTATACTCCCGCTCAAGGTTAGCTCTGCTGCAGATAGGAGATAACACAAAACTCTGCCTTAAGAGCTTCGATCTACCCCTCCTCCTCCAACACCTCCTCCTCCTCTTTCTTACTGCTCTGTTTGTATTTTAATTGTTTGTAATGGAAGAACTATTAAGCAGCCAGCACTGCTCTGTGGCCAAAAAAAAAAACAAAAAACAACGAGTCTGTTGCTGTAACAATTTCAAACAAGAAAAGGGATTAAACCCAAATTCGAGTACCAATCATTATTATTCTATCCAAATGTGAAGCAGCATTTGCCAAAAAAGCCAGAGGGTCCATGCCTCTGTGCTTTATTAAGAGCTGTCTGGGGAGTTGGTGCAGGCTTCATCTCCTGCAACACTGACTCCAGGTTGTGGAGGTGCCAGGCTGGCACTCAGACACATGGCAGCAGGAGGGTGCACTTTAACCAGGGGGATAGAGCAGAGACCTCGCCCTTTGATAAGGATTCGGGAAAATAGGAGAATTAAAGGAAGGGGAAATGTTCCGCATTTCCGGGGCCATCTGCTTCCACACATGCCATATTATATCTAATATTAAAGATAAAGATGGCACACAACTGGTATTCATCTGATACCGTCAAAAAATAGCAGATCAGATACAGGAAAACATTTTTGTTCCTTTAACCAAAAAAAAAAACTTAATTTCTTAAAAAATTGAATGAAAAACAGAAGCAAGCTTTAATCACTTACTGTGATTAAAGCTTGCTTCTGTTTTTCATTCAATTTTTTAAGAAATTTTTAAGTTTTAAACTACTGAAAATGTTTCTCCCTGCAACAAATGAGAACTAAACAGAACAATGGCATGAATGAGGCAGTTATAACCACATGGTGAATCAATGCTTTAACCACAGACTGATAGACATCTTGCACTATGAAGAGTTTTATCATCAATTACAGCCTAAATCAAATCAAGCAACATAATGTCAGTGTGATCCTTGAAGTATCACTGAAACATGGCTACAATCTGCAGTAAAGAAGAGGAGGAGACATACTTATTCAGGTACCATAGCAATGTATGCAAGATGGTGATCACTTTCCATGCAAGCAGATAGAGGGCATATAATTGTCTGGCACACCTGTTTAAAGTTTATAGCTTATAGCTTAGAAAGGCTTGGAGATAGATTTCCCATCAAAGCACTACTCAGCAGTCTGAATTGCAGCACAAGCTCTACTGGAACAGACAAAGTACAGTACAAATATAACAGTGATGTGCAAAATCACTGGAACAGTTCTCATGAAATGCATGAATTGTACACGAGGTAGCAAGCTGCAGTCACTGCATTGCACAGAAACTGGAATTTCTCAAGCACACTCTGAAAGAATGCTTGACTGTTATCAGCCATAATACACATGAAAGTAATGATTCAATGCCATGACAGCCAGCGATGGTGAATAATTCCCTGTAACGTCAAGAATGCCAAACCAAATCGTCTTTATTTTGGTTCTTACTTCTGAACATTAATACCGAAAGAGGAGAAGAGTCTAGGCTTATGCATTTTTTTTGGTCATTTTTGGTAGCTCGAGTAGCCGAGTACCAGATTTTCCTAGTTTGGAGCCTATGGAAAGCATGTTCCTGTTACTCTGACTAACATCTTTGCTTTCACTTATCACGTTGTGTGTAAACTAGTACACACAGGTAATGGTGTGTTGGCCTAGTGAGGGCCTGATAACAGCTCTGCATTGCACCATATTTTGTTAGGGTTTGCCAATGTTTCCATATCACTGCACATTTTATCCTGCTAGTGATACGGCTTTAACCTAAAATGACGGCCCCCGGAATTTCTGTCTCTCACTCTGAAATGATGGCCTGTCATCGGACAGTCTTTGTAAATGCTAAGTACCCATTTCATTGTGCCTTACATGACAGTCCCAGCCCAAAAGACCACTACAACCACTCACAAATAGGTAGTTTATAATTACAGCTTCATTTCTGAAAGGATTTCAGTAAAAGATGCATTACTTGTGTCATCTAAAGTTCTTGAGTACCCATCACTTCCTGGTAGTCTGTGGGTGAGAGGAGAGATAGGATATAGAACAAAAAATATTTTAAAGAGTATATTAGACTAGCCAAACGTACTCAACCCAAAAGTCTTTTTTTCCCCCTCATACTAAAACCAGATCATCCCAGTTGACATTTAAATGTGTTAGCTTTCCTTGACCCATGCTCATGGTAACTGAAAGACACACTGGCCAAAACCAAGATCACCAAAACGTTTTTGCCAAAAATTAACTTTTTTTTGTTGTTGTTTTTGTTTTATGAACTCGGTGCATTAAAAAAAAAAAAAAAAAAAGCAAAGTCAGGGAAGGAAAGCTTTAAAAAAGCAAGTCACAATGTTGGAAAAGACAAATATATAATTGTTTATATTCTCAATGTTTACTCTGGTGAACAGCTTAAAGCTCTCCATATTTGTTCCCTTTGCAATCAGAGTGTATGTGTTCAAGTCTGAAGTGCTGAAAGATGCACATGCTTTTTTTAAACCTAAATGCAGATGTAGAAAGAGAACACATCTCAATTTAAAAGTACAGCACAGGGATGACTTCATTTGAACAAGAACTAATCATATGAGATTTTGTATGTGCAAGTAAATTTAAAAAAAAAAATTCAGCAAAAGCGAGGAAGAAAAAAAAAAACCTTTTTAGATGTTTTCTTATCTTGTTCTCCATAAATATTGTAGTTTCACACCGACACAGACAGGACACTTACAGTACATGTCAGCTGCAATAAGTACATGGATTTTAGCCAGTAACTCTTAATATACATCTCCTGCCTTCTATTGCTTACAAGAGTTAAATGAATTGATGTTGACTTTGTGCAGATGAATAAACCTATATTGTCTGCGGAGACACTTGCATCACAGAGACCAGTGTAGTATAACTAACCCAATTTGTGGAATTATACGGTTATATTGGCAAAGCCACTGTTTCCCTATGGTGAAAGCAGTGCAAGAGAGCCTGCAGGCAACGCTGCCTTGGGAAACTCACACCACATGGATATAACGACTTGACGCAGTGCTCGAAGTACAATTAAGGTTAACTTTGAACCTTTGCCTCTCTAGAGGACCAGCTAGATGAACAGTTGCTCTCAAATGAGGTTGAACTTAGTTGACACAAAGTCCCTGACGTCCACTCCCATCCTGCCATCATGTTTGTTCCCCCTCTTCTCTAAAAGATGACCAAAGCTTAAACCGTTTTCTGTTTGTAATTTAGAATCATGCAGATTATCATCACTGGGAAAAATGTATGTTTCCAGACATGTCTTTTTTCATGTGGTACATCTTCAATCTGGTGATTTAAATTAAACAAATAAATAACCCTTATGATTCGTACAGTGCCCTTTACTTCATGGGTTACAGATCATATATGTTAATCAGAAAATGCAAACTAAAACAGAATATTTGCAGTTGAATGTCCTTACTGATCATTTAAATTCAATTCATTTCTAATGCATTGAGACAAGATATATTCATGCAAAGACTGGTGGCCAAATTTATAATACAAATGCAAAGCACTGACATTTCATTTTCTGTGTCCAGTAGAACAATTCCAGTTCTGTTATAATAAAAATGCAATAACAATCCTTCCATTTGTGATTGCATTCTCATTCCTACTCAGCAAACTCACTCAAATGAAAAGGCCTTTTGTTTTTAAATTCCTGTTTACATTAGTCACATTTTAATACTTAGATTAGTTTATAGTTAGAAGTGTTTTTTCTTCATAATGGTGCTTCATGTTACCACTTTTGAACAGTGCTATGGACTCTGAAGGGATGAGATACGTCTAATTGGAAATTTACACAGAGAATTAACTAATTTCTCCGTCCAATTGTCTTTAAACATTGTTTTCAGTGAGATCAGAACAGCGTGTGTGAATTAAATGTCAAGTTTACACATGGCTGTGAGAACGCTTTCTGAATTAACGTTGCTAGCATTGGTCTGACCAGCAATGAATAATTTCCTACTTGCATTATTTCTGCCATGGATGTAGACCCATCAATGCGATTCTGTGAGCATGAGAAGGGAAACAGCTTGATCCAGAGGTGGAGTAGCAGCTTGATTCACTTACATATAAACTACAGCATCAGATTAGGGTCGGCCTGTTTCAGTGGCAGTGAATATTTAAGATTAGTATTGCTTTGTACCTTATACAACTCTAAAGTGTTATTCCTCAGAAAATCATTTCCTAACAATAAACATAACCTCTGGGCTTAGGTGAAGTGGTGAACATTAGGTGAACATTCAGGGTTGCTGACACGGACCACCATGCAGAGAGAGGGAAAATAAAGATAAAGATAAAGAATCAGGTTTTGTAGAGAAAGGTACACCGGAGACCACATTGATGTTTACACAGAGGTTTTCAAGTCAGCCATTAATCACTCTGTTATAGTACAAAATCTGCAACCTTTACTCTGCAAAAGAATAATAAATTATAATTTAGAATTTTAGTATTCAAAACTAGAACAGACATTTAAATTAGTTTATATAATACACAATCTCAATCAAGATTACTGAAACACAGCCAATTCACTCTTTACTGTAACTACCACAGTGTACTCACAATGAAGACCCTGAAATTTCACACCCTCAATGCAATCCTCTTCTCTAAATACCAGACAGCTGTACTGTGGATGTCTGGGAGTACAAAGTTGGGGGTCGCAAAACATTTATTAGAGGAAACAGCTCTGCCTGTCTGAAGCCATCCCTCTAATCCAACACTCGGCTCAGCTTGATCAGTGTGGGCTCCTAAAACTTCTTTGGCCTGCAGTCCATTAGACTCCCCTGGCCTAAAGACCTACACGGCTGAGTGCACTCTGACAAATCAGACAGCGCAACAGGGTTTTATGGCTGCTTTGGTAGGTCAAGGTCGAGAAAAAAAAAAGACCCTTCTCCGACTATAGAATATAAACAGAGAGCAAGAGAAGGTCATATTTAGGGTTGAGAGACATTTCCAAAATACATTATTAAAGTGAAGAGGAAGAGGCGGCCATAAGTGGACCATTAATGTGTGAATAATAGATGCCTCAATTTGTACCACTACATAAATTCAAATTTGTGTTAACTGAGCTGACATTTCAACCAAACAGAAAAAAGAAAACAAAAAGCACACACAGACAGCTCACACAAACACACACACACAGCTCACACACCAAACACACACACACAGCTCACACACCAAACACACACACAGCTCACACACCAAACACACACACAGCTCACACAACAAAATTAGTTTATTCAAAGCACCCAGTTGTTAAGAATGCTGAACAATGGCAGATATGAACAAGAACTCGCTGCTCTACAGAGTGCAGAAAATAAAAGCCTGTGTCCAGAGTGTTTTGCCATCCCATCATTCAGCTCGTCACCTAGGCAACAAACATCACCAATCCAATCTCTGTCTCCAGGTGAAAAAAGACGTACATTCAGTTCCTCATAAGCAGCTTGGGTGTGAGCACCCATGCATGCACATATAAACAATAAACATGTCTGTATACACAGTGTGCTTGAAAGTGAATTCTATTTGCCTATAGAACCTGTGTCAAAGTTTTAATACTTATCGTTTAAATAATTGTCCTGATTGACATTCATATTCTTTCAAAACTTTAAGATTTTGACTTGAATGTGCCTTTGTGACATTTTTCCCGCTGAAGCTGGCACAGACCCAGTGCAGATGTTGAGAGACAATGAATCAGACAGGGAGACAGTTTAGTGTTGTCTGTCTGCAGGGTGTCGCTGACATCAGTGAGAACAGAAGGAAACACTTTACTTGTTCGGTAACGGGTACACAATAGACGGCGCTAAGACAGGAATTCAACAACAAAAAAAGTGTGAAGTTCCAGTTACAAAATTCATATAAAGCAACCAATGACAAATGGTGACAGCCATAACTTTAATGATTTTATAGCCAAAAGTATGACAATAAGTGGTGGTCGGTTTTTGTTTCACTTCGCATTGACCTGCTCTGATTGTACAGCGAGAGAAATGTCAGACACAGCACTGTAAAATCCATTTTAGGCAGAGGTAATAAGCATATACTTTGTCTATTCAACTTAAATCAGACTGGTTTTTATTCTTAAAAAAAAAAAAAAGTGACTTCAGTTTGTTAATCTGACCAGTAATTTGCTAATGCAGTCCACATAATAATATAAAAACAATAACAATATAAACAGGTCTACATACAGAAAGAGATCAATCAGCAAGCCTGTTTTTTTTATTGTGGCTATATTCATAAAAAGTTGAATAGTAATATATCATTACAAACATTCTTTTTGAAGGATGATAAATTTGCTGCCTCAGGTGCCTCAGTCTAATTAAAAATTATTAATGATGAAAAAAGATACTTGGGCATGAAAAGATCAGGCTTTATGTCTGCGCTCCTAAAGAATTGTGGATTGGCCCTGTGTGTTATCTGGTGTTCTTCATCCAGTCACTGTGGCGGCTCAGTGACTGATGCTCAGTGACTGAACACTCCATGCTGAGCTGCCTGTGTGTGGCTGTGAGGTCTGCCAGAGATGGACATGGTCTGAAGAGTACGAATCGCAGCCATACAGAGAGCAGCACCTGCTCTCTCAGCCAGCCATATTCCTCCATCTGGAGACAGATCACCATCCCTCCATACGTTCACCAATCTGTCCATCTTGTTCTACTGAGACTACCTGAATGGCATTTATGACTATTTATGGCTGCACCCACTGCGGTAGCAATTCGAAATTGTTCCGCTGAGAAAATGAATCAATCTTACAATTCGTCAGAATGCGTTTTATCTATGTGCATCACTTGAGACTACTGTGAATTGGGGGAAAATATTGTTAAATAAACAAAATTGAATCCAAGGCTGATAAGAAAATCTGCCTCAATTTAGTCCTGTGCCAGTATCCACTAACTGTTAGTGTAATGACAGGAACAGCGCCCAAGCCTTAACTTCACGAAACACCTTTCGGATGAACTGAAACGCTGACTGCACTCTAACCCAACCTCACTTATGCTTTTGTGGCTGAATGAAAAAAATAAATAAATAAATAAATAAAATACAGATGTTAACTTCCAACATAATCCAGGCAAACTAACGACTCAACATTTTACCTTTAACTGGATAAGCTAAATTTTGACAGACTGTCAGCTTGCCATTCTCTTAGCAGGAACTGCTAGAGGAAGCGATACATGACACCATTCACACCAGAAGAACATGTATTATACTAGAACAACCTTCATGCTAATAAAGATTATATTCAACATATAACCTTGTGCTGGGTGTGCGGATGAAGAATGACGGAGCATAAGTCATGCCATGAAAGATTTTCCCATCTAAAACACTGATCAGCATTTTACAATAGTTCATATATTAACTGATCCCAACATAGAAATAAAATAATTAACATCCTTATCGTAAAAACAATTTTAGAAAGGACAATATCAGTTGTGTATCTTGGTTATCTTGCTGGTTTTACCTGACATTAGCCCCATTAAAGCCATCTTGTCAATAAATTTTACTTTAATGTTTTACTGATGGCTCATCGGTGTCTCAAGGCCACTGTGTACTAAAGCAACTGTTTGTGGTGCAAAAGAAAAATGTCAGCAAAGCTGTTATCAGGCTGCAAAGGGAAAGAACATGAAATCAGCCCTATTTATTTAGAGATTTCCTAGCAAAAGTGCTTCTTCAGATGCGGTACATCATTAAATTGTTCTTTACTTCTCCACCTTGATTCGCTTGAATCCCCTCTCGCTTCTCTTCCTGTGATGATAGGAAAGGGGAACTGGGAGCCATGATTGCTGCGTGAAAGTCTGCGGATCATGTTGAAAGCAGATTAGAATAGGATACGCACAAGACAGGAACAAAGAGGAGGGGGGAAGGAGTCCCTGACTTTTCAACCGCAGTTAGACAATGTGCACTCATCAAATGCACGTGGGAAAGTGACACCATCCAGAAATGACCTGCGTCTAGAGCAGCAATGTCAGAACCGAGCTGTTTTAAGATCATGTTTTCTATCCCTGCATTGTGACTGAAGTTACAGAAATAGATCAAAGACAGCTTTCCTTTACCATTAGCACTAGCAAAAGATGTGAAGGGCCTACAAAAAGATCTCAGACAAATAAAAAGCCATGAGGCGGTCACTGACTAAGGAGCTTTAACATGGCAGAAGGACTTCTAGAAGTATATATATATCATGAGTATATGAGTATTTGAGTATGAGGGTGTGTATATATATATACATACACACACACACACATACATACATACATATACACACACACACACACACAAACAACAAGATGAAAGTATGACAAAAGACATCATCTGACTGCAATGAAACCCGTCAGTATACCTCAACATAAAGCAACAACAAGGATATGATTAGGGAGCAAGAAGCCTTTTATCCACATTACTTTTCCTCTGTAAAAACGACGCATTTAAATTAAAGCCAAACTCTATGATTAACTAATAAGTTAAATGTTTTAGATTTAGGCAGAATGACTTTTTATGATTTATTCACCCCATCACAGGCATATTTCCAGGCTCATGCCCACTGTTCCCATGTTAGGCTCAAGATCTAGCACAAACTCTGAACGGTATAAAGCAGCTTGTATTTGCAGAGAATAAGTATGCAGTAGAAGAGAGGAAGCCAGTGCTGAGCCTACTCTACAGCTTTATGGACAGAAATTTGAGCTCCATGGCAAGCGGCTACCCTTCTCCTGACTGACACTACTGAATCCAATTACCTGCAGGTCTTCATGACAGCAGCAAACCCCATGTCTGCACCACACACTCACACACACACACACACGACACACACGCGACACGACGGACGCACACACGCGACACAGACAGACACACACACGTGACACAGACAGACACACACACAGACAGACACACACACACACAGACAGACACACACACACACAGACAGACACACAGACAGACACACACACACACACACACACACACACACACACACACACACACACACACACACACACACAGACAGACACACACACACACAGACAGACACACACACACACAGACAGACACACACACACACACACACAGACAGACACACACACACACACACACACACACACACAGACACACACACACAGACACACACACACAGACACACACACACAGACACACACACAGACACACACACAGACACACACACAGACACACACACAGACACACACACACACACACAGACAGACACACAGACAGACACACACACACAGGCAGACACACACACAGACAGGCAGACACACACACAGGCAGACAGACACACACACACACACACACACACACAGACACGCACACACACACACAGACAGACACACACACAGACACGCACACACACACAGACACGCACACACACACACAGACACGCACACACACACACAGACACGCACACACACACACAGACACGCACACACACACACAGACACGCACACACACACACAGACACGCACACACACACACACACACGCACACACACACACAGACACACAGACAGACACACACACAGACAGACACACACACAGACAGACACACAGACAGACACACACAGACAGACAGACACACACACACACAGACAGACAGACACACACACACACAGACAGACACACACACACAGACAGACAGACAGACACACACACACACAGACAGACACAGACAGACAGACACACACAGACAGACACACACAGGCCTTTCAATACACCGGATATGGGCTTTATCGAGTAGAACTTATACTGAACAAATTCTCTCCAGTGGTTGTCAGTATGTAGATATTTTCTGTGTCAATAGATGGGGTGGGTGTATTTCTCTGCCTTTCTCCTCCCACCCTGTGAATCCCCACCTTGCACCCTCAATCCTCTACACCCCTTCTCATGGCCTTGTTGGCAAGACTCCAAACTTCAGTAATGCACTAATGAGTATTTGTAGACTCCCTTTTGCACTGCCGACACCATTTGGGACATGAAAAAGAACAAAGGTGGGGGGGGGGGGAGATCACAATTGACTGGTGTGTCTGACCAGCAGACAGGAACTACAGTCTCTTGCTGTCACACAGCTCACTAAAAGCTGCAAATTACACACACAACACTCATACAGACACAAACCACACAGACAGAACAAATACATGACAATAAGCAAACACACTCCAGACAGTGCATTGAAATATACACTGTTTATTGGTCACACAAAGCACACACACACGCACACACAATTGAATAATAAAACAGATGCAAAGCACCGAACACGGATAAAAACCCAGTTTACGAAGTGAGCCAAATACACAGAGATGAAAAGAAAAAATAATGAATTGTGTTTCTCGGTATACAAGTACTGAGCTTAAATGAGATTACATTTATCCAACCAAAATAACAGGCTCTCCTCCAAGACACACAGAACTCAAGAGATATTCTGAAGGGAAGGCAGGAATGAAGACAGACAGACCACTTGGAAACCTCAGCAGACATGCAGTTGTAATGTATATCGAAACACATCATAACAACATTACATCTAGATTTGGGTGTTGTGAGTGCAGTAGATTGTTTGAACAATGTTTTACATTAACCATGAGCCAAAGCTAGATCTCTTACAACAGATTATTACACTTCAAAAATAAACTTTAGTTCTTACTAGGTCAGGGGTTTGAACAAAAGCCACCAAACTTGCTGAAATCGTGATATTATGAATATTATGAATAACATTAACTTAAAAGACAATACTTACTGTACCAGTGAAATACTGTCATTGAACAATAAACTATCAATCAAATTCTTGAATTGTAAATTATGTGGCAAAGGTCTCAAAGCTAAAGAATGGTCAGAAAACATAACCAAGACCGATAAATCAAATGCATTAGCTAAAAACTAATGTAAAAAAAGCTGTGGGGTGCCCGGCCCCAAATTATTGTTGCATAGAAACCTAACCATCTACCGCAAAAAAATAGAAGTGGTAGCTAAGGTATTGTTGGTAAGCTAGTTAACAAATTAACCGCATAAACACAGACTAAGGTGTACCTAATAGTAAACAATCAAGCAGCAAGTCATGTTATGTTGCACAAAAATTTAACCGATATTCAGATATGACCTGTTATGTTCTTTTTTTTGACAAGTTTGAATGTAAATAAATAAATAAATAAATAAATAAATAAATAAATAAATAAATAAATAAATAAATGATTGTTGAAGTCTGGAAAGTGACTGTATATTCTAATAAGAACAGCTGACAAAAATATGTGAACATGAACTTGGTTTTAAGCTTAAAATTAAAATCTAAACCCTAAGATTAAAATTAAAATCTAAACCCTAAATACAAATCTCACAAATACTTCCAGGTACTACACACTAAGAGATTTTACTCAGTTTTGCCAACAAATTAATCTGCCGAGTAAAAAACATTGTACTGCTGTTCATATTGTACCTTAATCAGTGTGTGCAGTGTATCAGGGATTCTGAAGTTCATTATATTTAAACACAGATACATACTACTACTATAAGCTAATCAAGGGTGCGTGAGTTAATTAATAATATGCAATTTACTTTTGGCAGGACTGGTGATTTGACCATTCCTGAGGAATATGTGAGGATTCTGCACAGATTTGACACATGATAACACAGGAGATAAAAAGCATGGGGTAGAAACATGAGGCAGGGCCTGGAGGTGCTGATGCACAGCACGACGTCATGGAGCTTATAGCTCTTCAGACACCACGCTGTTCTGGATGAGGAGGCTGAGCTCTGAAGCTGTCAGCTCTGCAGGAGGTGCAGAGAAAAGGAGCAGATACAGGGTTGGCTGCTACTGCTCATCAAAGAAAATGCCAGCTGTGAGTCTTTTATAGCATACCTCTCCAAGTAAAAGCCCTCAGGAAAGGCCTTTTTTGGAACTAAGGAAGCAACATGTTTGCTTTGTAGAGTCATAAGTAGAAAAGACAACCGAGTGTGTTTTTCATTTTGAGTGAGGCCAGAATGCATGCTTTAAAAATTCAAACCAAATCGAAACAGCACTTTTACTCATAAACATCATCTCTGAGAGTCAATTAACAAGACAGGACTGAAACTAATCAACATTTATAACCTCACCTCCCCAAGTGGGCTGCCTGCTGCTAGCACTGTCTTTCATATTAATCAATGTCCATTATGCTTTATCCGAGTCCCAGTACCAGCCATTACAAGAGAAAGCTGTATTATGGAATGCTGAACAGTCTGTGAATGTCAAGAACTTCCTCTTATACCCCTTTTCCACCAGAAAGAACCAGGTGCTGGTTCAGAGCTGGTGCTGGTTCAAAGTTGGTTTCACTGGTGAACCTTCTAAGAATCGGTTTGCCTTTCCATCAGTTAGAGAGCCTTCACAGAGCCGAGTCTGACGTCACTGTATACGTGCCACTTTAGCGCAGCAGCGGCGAACACAAACACAACATCAACAATGGCGGATGTTGCTTTACTGTTAATGCTCATGGCTTTGTGAACCTAGATTAGCATCCAAACGTGGCGAATCCAATGTGTACGTGCAGCTCCATGTAATCTGTATAAACAGATGTTGTAATCAAGAAAGTACATAACATTATTTTATCATTAACACAAAAAAGTTAGAAGGTAGCTACATGCTAAGGCTATCATGTGTGCTGATAATTGATCATATTGCGGTAAAGTAAAAGTGTATTAAACATTAGTAAACTTAATGTACATTATCAAATGCGCTAACAGTAGCCCTGCCCCCAGCCCCTAACGCAAGCGGTTCTTAAATCTAGACCAGCAACGTTTTGGTGCTACTTAAGAACCACTTTTCCTGGTTCGGAGCCGGTGCTTTGGCTGTCGAAAAAGAAAGAACTGGTTCTAAATTAGGCTCTGGCTCTGAACCAGCACTCAAACTACTTTGGTGGAAAAGGGGCATTAATGAACAAATGACCTTAAAGAAACTGTACATTCTGATCCCATTGCCAAGCATGGAAAGCATGCATATGCTGACAATAAAATGTGTACTGGATAGTAGACCAGATAGTGCCTTGTTCTGTATCTCTGTCCACCAGAGCTAGTTTGAGCACTTGGACCAGCAATCTATAGACTTGTATATTTACTGCAAGGATAAAGCAAGGAAGAAGAGTTAGCTTATCACCACAAGGGGTCAAGTGGCTTATAAACGTGCACTGGGGAGTTAAAAAAAAAAGAAACTTGCTGAACGTGCACCAACAGGTTTTTTTATGAGGTTTTGTATGGAGAAAGGAAAGACCAGACTAACACCAACAGTCTCTTCCATCTTGTGAAAAGCAGCCGCACCCATTTACAGCTCCTATGCTGTCACTATGGGAACCTGCTCAGAGAAGCTTCCATTATATAAAATAAAAAAATAAAAAAAACACACACAAAAAAAAAAACAAATAAAAAAAAAAAACAAAAAAAACACATGGTTGGCTGCAGTGTAACTAGGCGACTGGCTCTTTTTCCCAACTGTTACTGAGAGGGAGACACTAACCAACCATGCTCCTGTGCACCTTTCAGCTAAATAACAGAAATAAAAACCTTGATACAGCAACAGCACATTCCTTAGGAGACTCAGCAGGGTGAAGACAGAAATCAAACTAAACTTACTGAAGGTACAGCAGACGGGAAAGAATACGTTAACCAGTTAAATATCAACGCTGAAATACTCAAAAAAAATGCAGGCTGGATGAACTAAGAGGCAAGAACCTCTTCTGCTTCTAATCCATCCAGTAGACAGAAGAGTGAATGAGTGAGTGATAGAAACCTCTGAAAGAAATTGTTTTGTTGCAGCAGTACAATTAACAACAAACTACAAACATTGTACAAAGGACATAGACTGCAGTAAACTAAGAAAATAAGAACAAGATATAAAAATAAAACGCTAAACAGCAACAATTCAAGTAAATTTGATATACTGCAGGTGATAATCAGTGCAACAGGATGATCATTAATGCACATATACATTAAATTCTTTTTGCTGTAAACTAATTCCGAAGCAAAATTTTTGGAGTTTCATTTAAAACAAGTACAATCCTGTCATGATAATGATTTAGACCAAAATTTGAGCACTTTTAATATTTTCAAAATAAAACTCGTCACTACTTTACTACAAACACCTTTTCTAGACTATCCCACCCCAAACAAACTGTTACACACTGTGTTTTCCAACTTTTATTTGCAACTAAAACCAGATCTTGGGAATTTAACATGGCTACAGGTTTGTGCATTAGTCAGTTGTTCCATTGGCTCTGGTCAGTCAGGCAACTGAGGCTGGCAGAGCAAAACACAGCCTGAAAAGCTTTAGTGCTGAGCCTCTAACCACAGAAGGCATTGCCAAGGTTTTGAAATAGCCCTTTACAAATACGCCCCCTTCCAGTTCTCTCCTCTGCACTTGCCTCTCGCCACCCAGACATGTGGGTGCTGTTGGCAAAAGATCGGCTCACGTCCCCCTGCATGACCTGGCGACTCTGCCAAGCTTTCCTAAAGCAACTCCCATGCCTGTGCACCCGGCTCTCTTCTCAGGGGCTAAAAGCAGCTTAATCTCTATCTGTGGTCTACAGGAGGCCAATTTCCCTCCACTGCATCTCTGACATGAACAAGGCAGAGTGTGTACTTCCGTAGATTAGGAAGCTAGCTCATAAAAATAACATCACTGGACTGCATGGAGGGAAATAATACAGAGAAATATAGCACTGTAACCAGAAAGGTTAAGCCAGCTTCGAAAATCTACACATTCGAATGCATTTCCTGCTTCCAATGCTAACAAATCAACTCAAGAGATTAACCTGGCATCTGTTTTTTCCTTCATGTCACAGTGTAAAGTGATCTGAGTCTCTGAAGCCCAGCACAAAGGCAGACAGGGGCAGCTGGGAAAGACAAGCAATGCAGTTACTGTGGACACCAGCCAAACTGAGACATTATTTCATTGTGGGTAGCATGCAAGCGAGTGGGAGGATGTATGAGCATGTTTACAAAAATGTGTGGGCTGAATGGTTAATTTCTATAAAGCAGCATTGCCTTTAAATGTGTTAGATTCACATACAATGGGGTGGACTGGGCAAAACTGCAGCATTTAGGAATGAGGACGGTTTATTTATTCAAAAATAAATAAATAAAGAGAGCGAGAGAGAGAGAGCGCGAGAGAGAGAGAGAGAGAGAGAGAGAAAATAAAAACAGGAAACGGATAGAAAGAAAAAGGATAACCTGTGTTTTGAGAAGGTCGTTTTACTTTTACTTGAAATGCGTTTCTGGAGTGATGACAGGGTGTCTATGACTTCATGAATTAAAAAGAAAAGGGGAGACGTTTCAGTCTTTTCAGCTGTTCGTGAAGTGTTGTGCGTGTCTCAGCGTCAACACAAGGGAATGCCCCCTAAAACACACATAAAGACACAGCCCTCCCCCCTCTCTGCCCTGCCTGCCATGGAGCCAGTGAGAGACACATTGTTTAGTCTAAACCCTGCTGCTACAGAGCGCCACACTGTACACACCAGACATCCTCCACCCCCCACACGCATACTCGCTGCTGATTAGAGTATCTGTCCTCAGAGGAGATCTAAACAACAGCCATGGAAAAAGTTAGTTTGCTAAAGGTAGTGTTAAAAATCCTGCAAACTTCTACAACAGGTTCACAATAGCACACAGCAAGCCAACGCAATTCCATGCAGTAACAGTGGCAAACACAACACACACGCATACACGCTGTGTTTCGAACGGGCAAGACCGTGGGGTTCAGTGAACTGGCGACCTGTGCATTCTTTTGCACAATCAGAATCCGAATCAAAAACATGGCATAACATGACGCAGTGCAAGTGTGCAGCCAATGCCCAGCCTCGACTTCCTGCCCAACCCCACAGAGGGACAAATTTCTTCAAGCTGCCTGTGTGCACTCGCACTCACACAAAGACATAAAAAGCAGCTTTAAAACTTTATACCTTTGACGACTTTTTTTTTTTTTTTTTTAAGTGGAACTTGAAAAGTCTAACTTGAATTCTCACTGAATTTTTCAGTCAGCAAACATGTCTAAGAGACAAAGACTCAAAACAGGAACAATTCATCCCAGATGAAAATATATAGCATATTATAGTAATTACAGAGAAGGAAAAAATCCAAGGCAAGCGTTCCTTGTGTGTAATTTCCCTTTAGCCCTATATTCTCTGAATGATGCAGGAAAATGCTTTCATATGACCACACACTAAAGGATTTTATAGAGTTAAATGTTTCTAACAACATTCACTGTGGCATTTTGTGGGTAACACTAGTATAGTATGGGCATTCTTAAGAAATGTTCATGTGGAAAATAAATTTTTGTCCCCACCCCCACACCCAGAAAAAAGAAATATGATAGGCAAAGACGGAATAAAGCCTTGCAGTTCTACTATACCATAAATATATGGAATAAAATGACAGATCCACTGGAGGATAGATTTGCCTCAAACACCGAAAGTGCATTACTTCAAATAACAGCATATATTCCACTTCTCTCATAGCAATTTGCCAACAATTAAAATGTTAACTTATTAATATAGTTGAATTTCATGCTGTAGAATGTCTAAAAGACATGTTCAAGATTGTTTCCTTGCTTATGCTAAAGCAAATACAAACAAGACATGTCCTCACCAGCTTTCCTCATATTCTGTCTCTCCCTCTAGAGAACTTGTCTTTTTACTGGAAAAAGAAACTGAAAATCTCTTGTGCTCATAAATCTAATAAAGCACTGCAATCATTACAAAAAGTGACACACCTTAAAATGGAAAACCTTGTCACATCACAATTATGTTTAACTTTGTTAAAAAACATTCTCTCAGGTCAGTTTATTACTAGTCTTAGTGTACGTTTACTAAATACTGTACAAGCCCCGTGTATGAGCTATTACTAGAGGAACAATAACATATTAGGACAAGTGCACTGATATTAATGTTCATGTTACAACCAGAAATACTTTATGAGCCATCGTGTTGTACAAAAATGATTCACACCTTCTGATCAAACAGATTGGTGCATTCAGCCATGCTACAAAATGAAATGAACTGGTTCTGGTTTCACGTGAAAACCTACATGGCAATAAGATGACATCATAAAACTAATATCAATAATTAAATACATTACAAAACATAAAAATATAACAACGGAAGGGTTTTTTTCCCCCCAAATTTGATATTGTTGCTTGGCAAATGTAAATATTGTAGTACATACTGTACATTGGGGTTTCCAATTTGGTCAAAAATATTATCCTGATATTGGAAGGTTTGTGAAAAACACATCTTTTCAATATTTAATTTTTTATTGACAATACAGAATAAAACTTTTTTTTCTCTTAGAGAAATATAAAATGTGGTTTAAAAGCACATGTTATGACTGAGACCCATGATACCTTTAACAGCAACATATCAATATTATATTCTAAGATAGCCTCATTATTTACAATGAAAAAACACTACATGGACATATGGTGGGTGGGTGGGGGGGGTGTCTTAACCCTATTCATAAAAAATGTTCATGAATGAAACTGTAAATGCATCATACAGCACCACACAAGCATCCAAAACCCCTCCATGTTAATGACAAAGTAAAAACTGGTGACTTTTTCTGGTTGCGTTTTGTCTTACATGGTCCATGTCATGATAAACCTCTACGGAAATTGCAATTTATTCTCTAAGCAAAGATGTACACACGCAAAACCTCGCAAAGATGTACACACACAAAACCTAAGCAAAGATGTACACACGCAAAACCATGATAAACCTCTACGGAAATTGCAATTTATTTTCTAAGCAAAGATGTACACACGCAAACGTTATTACTTGTTTTGGCCTGCCGCCTGTCTATTGGTACATTCCTAACTTCACAATTTCAATGGCATTTCTGGGAAAATCTGACAGCTCTAATGTGTGTTGGCCTCTTCCCTCACCGCAGAAGGGTAATGAGCTCTGCCGGGCTCAGCAGACTGCGAACAGGAGCCACAGCTTCATGCTGAATCGACAAGTCAGAGACAGGGTAATGGCTCTCTCCCTCGCTCTCGCACACCAAACTCAGAGTGATGGAGAATAATCACAGCGGTGGCACATCCGTGCTGGGCTTCCTAATGTGCCATCAACCAGCAGTAAGGAGGAAAACTGGCCAAGCTGTTAAGTAAGACACAGTGGCTGCACACGATAGGCAATCTTACTAACCCTGTAAGACCAAGAACAGTTAGAATTCAGAACCTGCTTCTTCACCTAACTAAAAGGCTAAAATTCAAAAGAAAAAAAAGCAATCTGTTCATTCTCGGTCGAGACCAGCCAGTGTGCATCCTGTTAACAAACATGTGCCAATCTCCAACAAAGAATATGCAAGGTTAACTGTGGCAGATGCACAGGAATTAAAATGTCATCAAGCTGACATAAAAATCTCTGTAGGATGAGGCAAAACAAAAACACTTACTAATAAAACTAATATGATCTGATTTTTTGTAAAGCCCATATTTACCTATTTATTCTTTAGCGTTTGTGCTTTAGTGTTTGTGTCCCTCAATCTAGGTTGTAGAGAAAAACATGAGATATGAAATAAGAGCCCAGTTCACCAAGATTGTTAAGATCATCAGAGTGCTTGCAAAACTCGTATTATCGGAGTCTAGTTGTAAAAAATATGGAAATCCAATCTCCCAAAACACTTATTTCTTATGAATGACCTTTAGCAGAGAACAGACATTACGAAACCTAAACTGACCTCTCTGACAATAAACAATTAATCTTCTCCATCTTGTGAATCTACTTTTTTTCCCCATTAATCTGAAATAATTCAGTAAAACAGACTCTCTAGATGTCCTTCTCAATTGTCTTCAGTCCCCTTGAAGCATTTGCAGAGGTGGACACTTCTCAAAAAAGTCAAGGCTAAACTCCAACTGTATTAGAGCACCTGGTTCTGAAGGCTCGAGCAAGCCTGGCTGCATGCCAAAATTAAATACTGAATACCAAGTGAACCTAAAAATAATGGGTTGCAAACATTTTTGGCAAACAAAAAAGCAAACCTGCATCATACTGCCTTAGAGCTGCACATTGATCTCGAATTTGTTTCTCAACACAATTCAGTTCCATTAAATCGATTCTGTATCATTAGCACTTGAGCAACAATAACATCGATCACCCTACTATCATCCTTATTCGCTGTGACCGACGACCACAAACCTGACCCACCTCACCTGTAAAAAGCCACGCATCTGCAAAAATAAAAGACGAGAAACTATGCTGAAAAAAGTGCCTGTTAAATATGTATTTAATGTCATGTATTGAGCTGTAAATTTTCATGTCCTACACAATGAATGAATAAAATGAAACGCAGACATGACAGTACTAAGACAGTAACACCTGCACTCGCAGCCCAGTAACTCATTGCTGCATTGCACACAAACATGTTCATCACAACAGATTTTATACTCACAAGTGTGCAGAAACATTGCTAGCAAAAACTTTACAGCTATTACAGAACATGTAATACTCCTTCTTTACTGTGTCATGGATTACTGCTGTTACAATCCGCACCGCAAGCAGCATTGTACCTTAATCTATGATCACCGTATACGTTGTGGGCCAATTTTCCATCTTAAAGCCACCCTCTACTGTTTAGGATTAAGCTTAGAAAGACACAGGAAATAACTTTGGATTAAAGAGACAACCATCTTGTCACTGACAGCTACTAAGTATAACTACAACAAATAGAAGCAAAACCTTTCTGATGCTTAAAACAAGGCTCCATACGACTATTATTACTACTTCTAACAACGTTAAACGTATTAACATTTTTCAGATATTCACTGAATCTTTTAGTGACCTTTAGGGAACAAGGAACAAGGCTCAAGAATACAGAACAGGAGGAAAGGATGGAGATATTTGTGTGTAATTTTGTCAAAATCAGGTCTTTATATAGCAAACAAACAGCATGGCATAAGTGATGTTGCAAACAAATACATCTGGGTGAGTTCTGTAGAGCAGATATTCGGTAGGATGCTGTATTATTGCCGAAAGCGCTCACCTGCAGCAGGACTGAAGAGAAGCACAGAGTAAAGCGTCAGAGTCAGAACCGACACCCGGCCGCATGCGGTCATGTTGTCACTCGGCTCAGTCACACAGGGCCTCACAGCTCCAGGATGATTAGTTCACTCCTTATTCCAGTCGAGTATCCGAGTTCATTCGAGAGAACGGAACAGTCCGACACCGGAGTCTTGGCACACCAATGCGGACGGACAGTACATGATTTCCACAATGCTCGGTTGGCTCGGTGTCGACTCTGACTCCCTGGACGCAGCGTTAGAGTCGGTAAGTTAACCGATTCGTCCAGCTAGCTTGTTAGCACTACAGTCTGGCGCCGGTGCTGTGTGAATATTAGCCTGCATAGCGAGTAATTGAGATAAAATGTCGCCGTAACAAATATCCCTGTATAGTCTTTGATTTAGGGAGACTTTAGCTCACCGGCTAACAGGCTGAAGTTGTTTAAGCTAATCTGACTAGCTAGCTATAAGCAGTTCGTCATGACAGTCGGTTAGTTAGCTGGAGCTCCTGGAGCTGTGAGATACAGTGTGGATATAGTCACTGAAACACAGCTGATGTAATAATATTTAAGTTATGTGTTGAAATAAAAGCCCCCCCACACGCACACACACTGAGCCGCCGTCGAGCTGCACCGTCGGTGAGAGAGAGAGACCTCTGAGGGGAAAAATCGCTCCACGGTCGATTCTAATCCAAACAAACGGGACTTTTAAAGGTGAGACGCGGTTTTTAACCGTCTAAAGACGCACGGATGAGGTGGAAAAGCGAATCCGCGGTTGTTTGGACGACGCGAAGCTGTTCTGCGCGGGTCGGTTGTTGTTGTGGAGAGTCTCAGCCGTGCGCGCGCGCGCGACCTCTCGCTAAGTTCTCCCGTTCACGCACACTGGCGCCCACTGAAGAGGTCGGTTCTTATAAAAGAGTCGGTTCGTGTATCAGAGGAAATTCGACTCCGAAGCTTTAGCGCTGGTTCGTTTGGAGAAAGCGATTCAGTTCAAGTTCAGTTTGCAAATCACACAGAAAAAACTGAGTATTTTAACTTGAAATCAAAGTACTATGTTAATCACATCGATTTTAAAATGTCAAGCATATCAAGGCTAATTAGCCAAATAAGTTGAGTTCTGTAGGTTTATCCCAAAATAATGAGACATTTTAATCCACTTTATCTCTCCATAATAATGATAACTTCTAACTAACTAATGTGTGTTTCATGAAATTAAGAAATGTGCAGGCACTCCTTCCAGGGTGTATCCTGCCTTGATGCCCGATGACGCCTGAGACCCGAGAAGTTCGGATAATGAATGAATGAATGAATGAATGAATGAATGAATGAATGAAGAAATGTGCAAGAACCTTTGTCATACTAATGATAATGTATCGGTGTGTGGAACCGACTCTGGAAATTGAATCTATCAGTTCCAGACGCAAGGAATCAGAATCAGAGTCGATACCAAAATGGCCAGAATCTTTCCCTCCTCCCTCCTGTCTGCTGTCTGTCTGCTGTGTTTCAGTTGTTCAGCAGTACAGCACAGTCCTGCACAGGGGAGTCTAGACAGAGTATTAACACACCACTTAAGTCATGCTGCTACATATGGGGCAGAAGATACAGTCAAATCAATTCAATAAACATGTTCTAAAGATCAGTTTCTGGCTATGGGTGTTTAAAAATGTACACAAAGTTGATCATTACAAGGACTTGTTACACATTATATATTTTAGATGTACCATTTACAACATCCTTAAATTGTTATACGATATTAAATTATATTTTAATGTCTTATATTTAAGACATTCACACTGTTGTCTTATTTGAAAAGAAACAAATTAGTAACAGTACTGAAATGTTCAGCCTATTTCAGAGTACAGCGCGCCCTCTGGTGTTCATGATCAATAACTGCAGTTGGCTGCTAACTTGCATTACATTTACAACATTTAGCAGACACTCGTATCCAGAGTAACTTACATTTTTATTTCATTTTATACCCCTGAGCAATTGAGGGTTACGGACCTTGCTCAGGGGCCCTGCTGTGGAAACTTGGTGGACCTGGGATTCTAACCAATGACCTTCCGATCAGTAGTCGAACAACTTGGTTGGTGATCTAGATTACTAGGGAAACATTACCAAAGTTCACACTGGCCAGTCGTGACATTTATACACTCAGCCAACTATGTGGCAGTAGAGCAATGACTACAACGTCACAAGTTAAGAGCTTCAGTTAATATTCACATCAGATATCAGAAAGTGGGAAACCCATTGTGACTTGGTATGGGACTGTGGTATGGCGGTATGGTTGTTGGTTGTTGCCAGATGGGCTCTTTGGAGTATTTCAGACTGCTGAAGCCCTGGGGCTTTCATGCACAATTTCTCTTAACTTTTTAGCCTGTGTTTTTCTCACCACTGTTGTATAGTGGTTATTTAAGTAGCATTCCTGACCATTTAAGCCAGTCTGGTCATTCCTCTCTGAACTTTCTCATCAAAAAGTTGGTTTCTGCCAACAGAATCACTTCTCACTGAATGTTGTTTTTATCACACCCTTCTGTTTAAACTCTACAGAGTGTTGTGTGTGAAACTCTCAGGATATCTGTTGCTTCTGAAATCCTCAAACAATCCTGTCTGGCACCAACAACCATGCCAAGGTCAAAGTCACCGATATCACTGACATTTATTCCACATTCTGATGTCTGATAATAAACAGTAACTGAAAATCTTGACTTGTATTTACCTGATACTTGCATTTTATGCATGGTGCTGCTGCCACATACTTGGCTGACTGAACAACTGCATGAATAAAACAAGTGTACATGGTATTAAAATAGCAAGTAAATGGGCTTTAACTGTGTTTAATTTGAACAGTGTAGGAGTGTTATATTAATTAAAAGAGGAGGGGAATAACAAAAAAATACAGTCTTTTTTATTTGGAATGATACGTTTGTATATTTGCTGAACAAAATGATAATAAGGAATTACTAATACATTCCAGTATGCATTATGCAGCGTGTCTTAGTCGTGTTTTAGCATAGCTTCAGAGGTCGCATACACAGCACTCGTTCTCTTGAGTCAGAAAATAGTCAGTAAAAACCGATCTTAAATAGTGACTTAGGAAAATGTAGTGCGACAGAAAATATCGCAGTACAATAATGCATTTGTTTAAAGATGCCCTGTCACATGTATTTCATTACTTTTGTGGTAATGTCTGAAGTTTACCATGGACTCTGTAACCTTTTTTGTGGAAAAATGCCTTGGTTACCTTGTTTGTTTCAAGCCATTCTAGGCTGGTATAGAAAGACTGCAGGAAAACTCAGCTCGATTTGCGTCAGTTCTCATGAATATTCAATGAGCTATGCTGCTTGGCTCCGATTGGCTAACCGTTAGGATATGAGAGCATGACTATTCATTCACTCAGCGCAATAAGTATCCTAGGACAGAAGAACTTTGTTTACAATCTCCTGGAATTGTCAGGTATATTGACGTTCAGCCATCCTTGCTGTATAGGAAACTCACTGAGCTACGAATTCTGGGGGCGTGGTCTCAAGTGGGAGAGCTCATGAATAGTAATGAGCTCGATCATTTCTACGTCACACTGAGCAGCTTTTCTAACTGACCTGATTTCTCCGCGTATTTCTTTTAAGTGGCTAGAGCTGACCAGGGAGGTAGCAGTTCATTTTCACATTCCCGACACAACACAAACATATATGGACCTAACACATATCAAAAAATACAAGTAAAAACGGTTTTGTGTGGAAGGGCACCTTTAAGCATTCGGTAGGTGGATTTGCTGTACACTAGGGCAGGTTAGAGTTTAATTGGAAAATGTATAAATATAAAATAGAGTTAAAATATTAATAAAAGTAGTCAATACTGAAATATATCAAAACACACTCTTTATTTTCACCAAAGTGGAGAATCTCTCAGGCAATTGTGTGAAAGCAAACTCACACACACACACACACACACACACAACATAACATATGTATATATCATGTGTTTAACATGAACGTCAATGTTTATACACTACAACCATAACATTGTTTTTTTTACCTAATGTTTATCAGGGGCGTAGTGGTTAGGACGTTCGCCTCACACCTCCAGGGTTGGGGGTTCGATTCCCGCCTCCGCCTTGTGTGCGTGGAGTTTGCATGTTCTCCCCGTGCCTTGGGAGTACAAAGACATGCATGGTAGGTGCATGTGAGTGAATAAGAGTGTGTGTGTGCCCTGCGATGGGTTGGCACTTCGTCCAGGGTGTATCCTGCCTTGATGCCCGATGGCGCCTGAGATAGGCACAGGCTCCCCGTGCTCTCGTATGTGGATATATTTTAAGTCCTGGTTTGAATAAACATTATTCAGTACAGGTGTATTCCATTAACATTTAAGCAACTGTCATTTAATACATGTGCTAACCTACTGTGTTAACATTATTAAGAATTTATTATATGTTTGTGTAAAAGAATGTAGTAAATAATGTTAGTTGTTAGGGAACCTTAATGTATAGTGTTAATTAATACAGTCATTCATTCCTAATGCATGGAAAGGGAAAATCTATACTAGTTTCCAGTTTATAAAGGAGGAGCTGTCTTTGCACCTAACCTTAGTGGTTACTTTGCCACAGAATTCTATCACATAGGTGAGTTTGTACATAAAACATCTGAGTGTAGAAATTCCGGCTGAATTTAACCCGTTCATAAGCGAAAAGGAAGCACTATAGTACTACCAATGACCCAAATGTACCTTGTGGTGAATAATACTGAGCACAAAAGTGAGGTATTATTATAGGTATAAATATTTTTGTGTGTATTTCATGTGAGTCACTGCTGAGTTGAGAAACATTCCACCAAACAAAGTTCCTCATCCAGCCAAATTGTACGTGGAAAAAAAAGACGAGCAACAGTCTGCAACTACATCTACAAGGTGGACCAACAAGTCTTAAAAGTGGCCATTAAAATGATCCAGGGTGCCAAGTAGGGTTTAGTCGAGGAGGAGGCTTGACATGACTCATGTGTCGGTCTCTGACGAGACAGCTGGAGGTGTGTCTAATTTCTGAACAACAGAGCTGCTCTCTGCACTCAGGGTCAGAGTTTCAGCATCTCTGCTGGAAGGCCGAGCGCTCTTCTGCCGGGATATTTTACGCAGCAGTGGACGCAGTGAATGGCTGGATGCATGAGGAGCTTTGCTCTTCTCCACTGTTCTCTTGTTAACATGCTCGATAGAGAGACGGCAGCACAAAGCCTGCAGGAAAGCTGTGCGAAACTGGCGTGATGAGAGATTGTAGAGCATGGGGTTTAGCACAGAGCTCAGGTAGAAGAAGGTGTCAGCTATAGGGTGCAATTTCACATATGACAGCAAGTAAGTCTTATTCCATGATTTCTTGGGTATGGATGCCGTCATCATGCGCCGCACCTGGTTTGGCATCCAGCATACGAACAGCGCACACATGATCAGCACTAAGGGAAACCAACACAAAACACACAAGTAAATACACTTAAGGACATATTAAGAAAAGCACATGGAAGCACATATGAATATTCAGTACATATTTAAATAAAGCAAAAAAGACAGAAGGAGAGAGAAACATCATGCAAGATACACTAAATATATTGTACAGGACATTCTGATGGACATTATTTGATCTGTTCTCCTTGTTTCCAGGAAATTTGATGTTGATTGAATAAGTTGAATGAATGAATAAGTTTGAATAGCCTCATTATTTCTGGGTGAATAAAGGGTCCTCAGTTTGGTCACTTCCCATATCCCACCAGCAGCCAGCTCTCTACTACAGTACAACAACTCAGGGAGAATGAAGCCTAACACATCCCTCACGTAAGATGCACGAAGCCAGACAAATGCATCTTTTTTTTGCTGCTTGTGCTGTATCACAGTTACACACTCAAAGGAAAGCTCTGTCTTCTCTCTTGCACATACGTATATCACATACACAAAGATGTCTTGTTTTTGGTTTTAATCATCAACTGATTTGAAGAAGGCAGGTCATGACCAGGATTAGGAAATGTCCAGATAATGTTTGAAAAGGAAAATAAAATCTTTTTTTTCAGTGTTGATAACTTACCATATAGAATTCAAATTAGAATTCAAATGTAGTATTTTTCACATACAAAACTATATTATGAAAGATTTCTATCTTATTTATATTATATTTTCATTTGGAATAATTATAGACCATCTGTGAAAGACAAGACAACCCTAAGGGGGTGTGCAAACTTTTGCCCTCAACTGCAATAGTCTGTCCATTGTCTCTGTCAAATATATATATATATGGGAAAAGTGCTAAAGTTTCTCTACTGAACTCTCTGTACTGATTTAGATAATTAAATGCAGTTAATTGTGCAGTTTATTTCATGTAAAATCAGCAAACATTCACATTGTACATTTTTACAATGTGATAATAGCTTGTATTTCACCATAATTCCTTTAGCACCAGCAAGCTAGCTAACTGAGAAATATGTGTTATGGTGTCAAAAGAAAAGAAAAGAAAAGAATAATACATATGTACGAGTGAGCCTGGTGTCGTCTGGGTTTCCGATAGCAAAGCGTGTAAACATGACAAACTCGTAATTACTCGTGATTAAAATCTTCAGAAGAAGCCTCATATACACACACACACACACACACACACACACACACACACACACACACACACACACACACACACAAAATCTTCTACTCTTAATTTTTCATTTAACTCACGTTAGCCTTCACTATAAGACATTGAGCATAGTTACATATAGACTAAATGAGGTTTATAAACAGTAAATGCTTACTTTTATGTAACTAATGTGAATAATTGAACCAGGATGAATAATTGTATGTCATGTCAGTTTAAAATGTTATGATTGCTTATGAAACTAAATGCTTACTACATTTCTACTTCAGTCTTTTTATACTGTATTCAATTAAACTGTGTAAATGCAGTGAGTTACCTAAAAAAATGATGGTCTGCTTGCGTGAGGCTTTGACTCTGGCACTCTCATGTTTAGGCACGGTAGTGCCTGACGTGTCTGTAGTAATCATGGGGGCTTTGAGGACTACAATCATGCTCCTGCACATGAAAGCCACGCTGCCAAGGACCAGCAGGTAGAGGATGAAAGCGACAAAAACACTGGCACGATACATTCCCCAGTACTCATGCAGGTTGGTGCAGAAGGTCAGGTTCTGTGCCGGCGCTCCTCCTGGCTCCACTACATGACCTTGAGTTCCAGTTGTAATTAGCAGAGGCACAGCAATGAGGATGGAGGTAAGCCATGCAGCGAGGATGAGGTGAGCAGTGCGGGCATTTGCTAACGCTTTGTAGCGAAATGGGTGGCATATAGCCATGTAGCGTTCAAAGCTTAGCGTGGTCACATTGAGTATGGTGGCATAGCTGCACGCTTCGAACAGGAAGTTATAGATCTTGCAGGCAGCATTTCCAGAAGCAGAGCTAAAGGGGAACCAGATGGCACTATAGAGTTCCACGGGCATACCAATCAGCAATACCAGCAAATCAGAGCAGGCCAGGCTCACCATGTGATCAGTGACACACTTCTGCAAGTACCCTTTTCTCTGAAGCACCTGTGTGACGTGAATAGTGATACTGTTCCCTAGAATTCCTAGGATGAGAATGAAGCTGTAGAGTACTGTGAGGAAGACCTTCACTCCAAACTTCATCTCCAGGTTTCCCCAGTTCTGATCTTTTTCCTGTTCCATGTTCTCCTGCTCTGGCTCTCTGCTCTGATCCACCCTGTTGACTTTAGCCCAGATAGTCTTATCTTTCCAGGAACACTGCACCGATATCAGCACTATTAATCATCAAACTGCTGGAACCATGATAATGTTCCTATAAACAATAAAAAGCCAATTTTGAGTTTTATACCTTAAGGTGTATTAGCTTCTACCTTCTACATGAAGTCTAGTATAGTGTTCTCTTACCTGACTAGTCCAGCTCTCCTGAATCAGCTGAGCCAACTCACTGTGCAACTCACTCACTTATGGAGATAAGCCAGCTGATTTGTGGTGTCCTCCTTTTCTGGCTGGAATCTCTTCCTGGATATTTGTACGCAGGTTCAGCTTGGTTTTAAGCAGTGCTTCTCTTTTTTTCCCTTTGAAGCCAACTGAGTTAATGATTACAGTTAACGTCGAGGCTGAGGGAGTGTACATATATGTGTGTAGGGTGTGTGGGTGTGTGCTAATCAGCATGAGCTACGTAGATTGGCCCTCGCTTTACCACCTTTGGAAATTTGTGTGATGAGTCACATGTTTACCTTAGAATAACATCCGAAACATTTTGATCAGATAAGAAATTCTAGCAGATACGAAGTTCTTAAGAAGTTAAGGAAATTCTGACTTTCATATTACATATACTTTTTCCCATTTAGACTAAACATTGATTTCTCAAGTAACCATTTCAGTTGTGTAACAACAGATAGTAAAGCTCTCGTTAATCATGTAAAGTTTCCCAAACATGTCTTAAAGGCTCAGTGAAGCAGAATCTCATAGACCCTCCCACTTCAGGACAAACCTGATTTTTTTCAGCTCCACCACTCGCTCAAAAGTAAACAGGAGGAAAGCAGCTATGTGTCGAATAAGTTTAACCAAACTAAACTGGAATCAGGAAACACTTCGCTGTTTGTTTCAGAAAAACAAACCTTATTGACCTTTTGTTCATTTCTGAAGTGTAAGAAGAAATAAAAATAGTGCACATTGTCCACTTTCTTTCTTCAGTTTAAATCTTGACTCAAATTTACAGCCATCAGATTCAGAACATCTGCCTACAACAGGGATAAAGATCTCACACCTCATGTCTGAGAAGTCAGGTTCACAATCAGCCTTTTCTCTAAGTCATTCTTGTCGAGACATGTCAGTCAAGAATACGATCTGGGAAATGTAGCTTAAATCTAGAGCACCAAAGGGTTCCATCTACCCAAAGCTTGGAGAAGGGAGTGTCATGGCCATGGTGATTTTATTTTCAGATTTGTGGCGAGCTAGTTTCACCTACATGCACCAAATGTGGTAGGAACATGGGTCTCCTAAAGACACACAAATTTTCACATCACATCCATTATATATGCAGGAAGTTTAGGATCCTGTGAGTTTCAACTGATGCCAGACTTTTAAATACATCTCATACTTGCACAATCAGATTCAAACCATATTCAGTCAGGTTAATGGCAATATATTCAGGATGCTAAATGGTGATGTTGATATTTTGAATAGTGTTGCTACTGTAAAGGCGGTATTCACATTGCACAATTGATTAGCCTGAATAAATCCCCTGTTTCATACAATTTCTCAATTCACATGTTTGATCACGGAGGCATTATCCCATTCACATGCCAAAAGTGAATCATTGTAATAGTCATTGACTTTTTTTTTTTTTGTAACACTCAGTGGTAAAGTAGATAGTCTTCAGGATATAGGTCTTTGCTCATAGAGGTATTGTTGTTTTATGAACTGTAAAAAAAGACGGGCTGGTGAGGGAATCGCTGTTTAAACAGTGAGAACAGGAACTAAATTGTTGACCGACATTCCTCAATATTGTAAATGTTGTAAATGTTGTCAAATTGCTGTGGTACAAAATGAATAAAACACTGTGGATTTAGTTTTTGATTATTTTCCCATAACAGCACCAACATTTATAATGCACCTCTGAGATATCCACATGCCGGTACTGGCTGATAATACAGACACTGATGAATGCTCGGTGCTTGGCCCAGCCTATTGCTCCATGCAGCTATCTTTTTTGGAGTGTCATTTTTGGCATAGAGAATCTGTTCTTCAAAACAAAACAAAATTAACTAAACTAAACTAAACAAAAAAAAAAAAAATAAAGAAAAGAAATCTATGTCCACCAACCAGGGGTATCATTTTGTATTTTTGTATTTGTATGTCCATGTACAGTATATATCATTAGGCCATTCTTAAACATCCTTTGCAGTAACAGTTAAAAAAAAAGGTCGGTAGATAGGTCTATATATATATATTTTTTCGAGTTTCAATGTAAGAAAAAGTACAATTTTGGTGATGGTGATTACGTAGGTATGACTTTAAACAAATTAGCATATCGTGATGTCACTGACTGGGTCTTCAACCCGTGCCTTCGGGCGCATCATTGCAAACCTTATTTTGATGCTGGACACAGTTTTTCCCAGAACTTTGTGCCAAGTTAAAGCGGTGTCGAGCTGTTTTAATGATTTTTTTTAGATGTATTATGATGCCCGAACCCGTTAATATTATTTTATTGCTTTTGTATTAGTTGTTGAAAAATTGAGTCGGTCCTAAATTGACAGGGTAGGTCGGGTTACGGCAAACAAGAATATTTTTAAGGATGGCCTTAGCCTATGCTAATATATTACAGATATAATACAGTTTCTGAAAGGTTATTGTTTGGTTATGGGGGTGTATGCCCTATAGTACTATATATTGCAATGCCGTAACATGTATACCACATGTACAGATAATATATTGTTTAAACACAAACATGTCAAGCATCTAGCATGTTTCTGTGCTGTGTATAAAATATGAGCTTTCAGAACACCAATGATGAGTTCATCCAGTAAATGGACAGGGAAAGAAAAGATCCTGGAACCTATAGAAACAGAATGCTCAGGGCTAATAGTCAAGGTATAACCATCATTCCATGAATGAGCAAAGATGTGCCTTCAACCAAACATTTAGCTCACAATACTGGTCTTAGAAAAGCACATGATGTCCATTAGATAACAAACCATGAAGAAAACAACATGAATACTCTTATCAACAATAAATCCAAACATAATGGCTTGTCTAATCATTCAAATGGCTTTACATTAGAAACCTAAAAACACACAGGGTTGAAGTTTTTGACTGATCGTCCTGAATATTTGAAGGGTAATAAATGAAGGGTAATAAATGAATAAAAGTACCTGCCATACTGTTATAAACAACTCAGTAAGTAAACAGCTCTGAAAGCCATCTACAATTAATGTCTGCTAGAATGAGGGCTCAGTGTTCAACACTAAGTCATGTATATAAAAGTGCTATAAAAGCAGAGATAAGCCACTGCACAGGATGTACTGAAACACTGTGGGCCAGTGTCTGTCAGAATCCGTAGCAAAGCGATGAAGCTTCGTCTCAGTCTTCGATTTGTTCCCTGCATTAAAGGCTTCCCGGACCACCTCCCAGAAGCCGTGTCAGCAGTAGGATCCAGGATTTCTGTTATTTTTCCTCCCTAAAGAACCATTTTTTAATGAGATTTATTCAATTCTGTACAATCCCTTCTAAGCCCTTCTACAGGGCATATCCCATTTTATTTGTTGTCAGTGATTTAGTACATGTTAAGACCAATAAATTAGCATACAAGTTGACAGGATAATTCATTTAAATAACTCATTTGTCACTGATTTCCATTATTTTCAGTGCCAGACTATTTTTTCAGTTCTATTATTGTGCAACTCCTACAAATTATTTGATAAATACAGTACAGCTGTTAGGAAAAGGTATGTGGTCATAGGCCAGGAAATATAAGGGTTTAATAATTCAATAAAATCCATTTTTTCATGTCTTTTCTTCTGAAATGTGATTCTTGATATCTTACATGGTTTATTGGTTTTCACTCTACATTCCTGAATGTGAACTCTACTGATTTTCAACCTAATCTCCATCTATCACATGTCTATTATATACATTTCAAGAATGTTAAGGTCTTTCCCTCCAATGGGAGAAAAAAGTTTAAAGGCAGTGGCTGGGGTTACATTAAATATTTAATGTTCACCAAATATTTTTATACAATGCTTTCATTTTTTTTTACTTAAATTAAATGTACATATTTATAAATTAATCTTTAATTTTGTACAATTTGTCTTTTTGTGGATGGATCCTCCAACTATGCATGGTTAACACAAATATTTGGAGAACGTGTAAATACAAGAATTACTTTTTAACTGCAGCACTCAAGCACTGGAAAGCTATAAATTAGAGGAATTGTGAAGAGCTTTAAGGTCTGTTTCATTTTTTAAGAGCATCACTGTTAGTGTAATGTCTATATCTTTGAATTTGTTTTGTATTTTTACTATTTCTGGCTGCTGGCTATAGACTTTCATTATAAATGCTTTTCAATTATATGTATTTACTGTGCTTTCTTTGCTTCTGGCTACAGTCACATTACAAGTTCTCCATTAAAAGAAACAGTTCAGATCTGTTTCTTTTAATGGATCATATTTCTAACTGCAAGTATCCCATATCAGTCTTTAATGTGATTGCACCTGTCTCCTGAAATGCCCCATATCGGCACAAAGTCTTCTTGGCAACAGTACAGATAACTGATTGCACAAATATTAGCTTAATAACCAATATCCCCATCATTCCACTGGATCTAGACTGTGGGACATGATTGTCATTCCTGTCCTCCATTTTTCTGCACTGGCTACAAATATATTTACATGCTTATTATAGCCACATGAATTAATAAAATAATTAATAAATGTGGCTCAGGACTGACTTTAAAAAAAGATCAGCATTATGTGTCCACATTTTGAAAAAAGCTGAAGTTTTCCTTTAAAATGGAGACCTGGTGAGTTAATAGCAGACCAATACCTACACCACTTACCAGTGAGCCAATCTGAAATTGGCTAAAGTACTGAAGCTGTGTTGTATCATGATCTATGTGGGCTGTATAGATTTACAACACAACATGTTCTCATAGAGAAGGAATGAGATATGTTTTATACTTGTGCCAAAGAAAAAAAAAAATCAGGAGAAAACACAGGACATATGTGCTCAATAGTGTTTACTTGGATGTAGATGGGATTGAATTTGGTAATTCATACCAAACACACACAAACTTTTAATTACATGGTAATGGCAATACATACACAAAATATTAATTACCATGTTACATGATTTTAGTGTCTTGTTTCAATGGTGAAATACATCATGCAAGATTGACTAGACCGTGACACTATAGACACTATCTACATTACAAAGATTAAAAAGATAATAGGCTACTTGTAATTTATGGGAAAAATGGTGATTTGAATCCAGCAAATCTGCATGTACACACACACACACACACACACACACACACACACACACACACACACACACACACAAACACACACAGAACATGTATTACACCTGTTTGTGTATTGCAATATACGAAAGTCCTTGTAGGCACATTTGTTAATGCAAGATCTCAGACTCCGCTGATCGCAATTCCATTTTGCGTGGCAAAGGCTCGGTTTTGATACTCTGATTGGAAAGTCAGTCAGTGTGCCTGGATCATCCATCATGACCAGTGAAAGCTGCTTGCCTGGATTCTGGCCCTGAGATATCACAGCCAACAAAATGAGGATTAAAAATGGTCAATCACAGGGTCTTCAGAACATGTGAGGAGGAGGAGTAGGAGTAGGAGGAAGAAGTAATACAAGGCACAAAGGCAGGTTTCGGATTGTCATTTGCACTCCTTGGTTCCTGTATGAAGAGGTTTTAACTTTAGTTATATTTCTTGGATAAACAATCAAAGTGAAGCAATGACATTAAAACGCTGGTTCAAATATTACTAGCTGCACATTGAGAAGAGCAGGATGATATCACTGTGCGTACATGTGTCTAGGTGGGTGGTAATACAGGCTGAGGCATGTTTCTCATATTTTCTTTCTGAGACTTTAGTATACAAATGCACACACATGCCTGAAAACGTTACCCCACACATACACACTGACACACACACTGACACACACAGAATATATGCGGTTTGCCTCACTCATCTGGTTATTGCGGTTGATTTGTTTTTAAAATAAAATGAACATGGGGTGGGTTTATTCAGGAGTACTGTGCTACCAAAGCCACACAATTGCACTGGATTCCTTGGGAATTACATAAAGCCAAACTAAACAGTCTCCAGCCCTCCGACATCTGTGTTCAGCAAAGTCTTCCTTAGCTCTTGTTTATGCATGTGTCTTAGGATGTATAGCAGATGGCAAGGAGACATCCTCCAACCCAAAGAATGAATTTCATAAAATCGCTTCAAAAGCAATACAGTCCCATCTGCACACTTGTTATATCATTATTAAGGAAAACAACACATTTGAAAATCTGATCATGAAATGTTAGCATTGTTTATTGAGTCCAATAAGCCTTTATGTTGTCATCTTGAATAATAATTCTTTTCTTGGGTATTGTTTCTGGGGCAATCGAGGCAAACATCGTCTACATAAAGTGAAACGCAATGAATCGCTTGGACTCTTCGTAGCGCATGTCTGTACAAAAGGTTGTAGCTTACCTTTTAAAATGTTAATCAAGAGCAAAAATCTCTGTTTTCGGGGGCAGAGCTCTGTAAGGGAATGAGACTCTCACACTGCTCACTGTCCTCTGCTAATCTACAAAACACCCACACAGTACAACACACATTACACATATATAAACTTTACTGAACACAGTGTCGAAAATTCCACCATGTTTAGGCTCAGTGTTCTAGATTTATAAGACACACGGGTCACTTATCTTTAAATACACCTGAATTTAAATGTGTAATGTTAATCTGGATGTTAAACATGTTTGTAAGGTTAATCGAACAACTAACATTTTATGAAATGTACAAAATTAAAATATAAACTCATTTTATTAAGATTAACATCACCATAAAATAATGACTCACTGTAATGAATTATAGTTGTTCATCACAAAACGGTTTTCAGATTCAGAAATAGTTAGGCTCAGTTATTCCCTCCAGTGGTGTAAGGATACTACTTCACCACACTACTTCACCTTCCATCAAGCACAACTGGTGCACCTTTACCTTGCTTATAGTAATTCATTTACAGTAAATAATTAGAAATTACACACAAAAAAAACCCCACATCTTAGCAAGTTAAAATATCTTGATTCAAATGTATCTATTGTTTCTTATTACAATAAACCAAATAAAAGCTTATTAAGCCTATTTCTAAACATATATGACTACTTTTAACCTTTAACTTTCATTGTTCTTGTTTCCATGTTATTATGCTATTTTTATTATGCTGTAAAAATTTAATGTCTAGAAAGAAGCAAAAGTATCTGCCAACATTTAAAGCTTACGTACGTACGGACAGATAGATACTTCTTTAAAAATAATCTGCCTAGATTTGCTTAAAAATTGGTTATATTTGGTTTATTTAAATCTTATAATGAGAAACAGCAGATAAATTTTATTAGATTGAAGATATTTCAACTTACTAAGATGTCAAGTGGTGGTTTGGGCGCTTAAGGCTCTGGATTGTTGATTGGAGGATCAGGGCTCAAGCGCCTGCACTGTCAAGCCACCACTTTGGGTCCTTAAACAAGGCCCTTAACCCTCTCTGCTCCAGGAGTGCTGTAATATGGCTGACTATTGGGGTCTGTCACAAACTTTCAAAGTTGCGATATGTAAAGAAAAGATTTTCACTGTGCTGTAAAGTATATGTGACAAAATAAAGGATTCTATTCTATTTTTTGTAGAGTATAGAAGATCAGTGGCTTGCAAACCCTTTTCCCCCTTACAAAAGCATTCAATGCTAAGAATACAACAACTTCCGGCTATATACCAGAAAATACCAACATTGCACAGCAACACGAGTAATAAATCAAGGCATACCTTTTAGTTACAATCAGTTTAAATGAGATTTATTAGTAATATGGTGAGACACAGCAAGGCCTGCATTCCAAGGCTTTTAAACAGTCTCTGCCATAATCAGTCTCTTACTCCTAATCCTGCTGTCACCTTGGGTTATATTCTGATTCAACATACTGTATTCAGTTTCACTCTCATAGTACAAACACACTGGAGCTATGTAGGATTGTAAAGAAAAGAGAAGGGAATATGCCACTCAAACACAATATATGTCTGAAAGGTAGGTAGGAGCTGTCAAAGCATGATGACTAGGAGAAAACATGAACAAACAAAATACAACAAAGCCTGAAAACAAAATCCTCCAAAAGCACAATGGACCAGGATTTTTTGAAATAAGATGCTGTCATGTTTAGACTGACTGTGAAATAAACAAGCTTGAACGTGAACTTAATTAGCCATGTAAAGGTCTTCGACTAGAATACAGTCTTCTGTTAAAATATACATGATCGATTATTTAGTCAGTTTGCTACAGTAGTATGCAAAGGTTTGGCCATCTCTGTCCAAATTACCCCTATCCAAAATCTACTTAAAGAAACGCAAACTGAAGTTTTTGGAATGGTCCTTATAGACCACCAACTTAAGCATCATGGACAATCAGTTGGTGTGTCTTAAACATGCTGTGCATAGCCCAAGGATACTTCAAAACTAGGAACATGCTAGAAACAGTGGTTGACATTGCTGGCTACAAAAAGCTGTGCAATCTGTCCAATTTTATGTAGACAGATGTGCAGCAATTATGTATTGTTTTTTTTTAGATATTAAGTTTTAAGTTTTTTGATATTAACTTTGCGTTAACAAAATAAGTGTTCATTTTTTAGAAAGTTTGCTGCAGAGGTTGTATCCCCCCCCCCCTTCTAAAAATGTTTTGTGACAACCTCCATTGTTAAACAGAGAAGCAGAAGTTACACCAAATAGTATTTTAAAAGTCAAGGTCTAGTAATTAAACAAGTGGAATAAGTTGTGGCTTCTGCCTAATTAGGATAAATACCAGCAGCCACCCAAGTTTTGGTGCCCCAATCTATAAATAAAACCTTTATGTTTACTTCTTCATAGAAATAGATCTAAACCTTTAAACTTTCAGTGAGGTTTCCCCACCTGTGAATCCTGTGCTTGCGGCAGATAAAGGAGAAAACTCTCCGCAGTGCCACCATTGCCGGGTCCCAGTTATTGTAGTGGCTCAGGAGTGCTGTCAGGAAGAAGGAGAGAAAAACTGGAACTGCCCCGACAAAGAATAACCAGGAGAAACTCGTCTGGGAATACACACACACAGACAGACACACACACAGACACACACACAGACACACACACAGACACACACACAGACAGACACACACAGACAGACACACACACAGACAGACACACACACAGACAGACACACACACAGACACACACACAGGCAGACACACAGACAGACACACAGGCAGACACACAGACAGACACACACACAGACACACAGACACACACACAGACACACACAGAGACACAAGGTTACACTGTATGTTGAGAATATATGGTGCAGTCAGCAATTTTTGTTTTTGAACTCTAGTCATTGAAATAAAAATAGCCACAATTCCTATACAGATTTCCCAATATAAATGCAAATGCCCTCAAATTAAAGCTGACACCCTGCATTTTAACCTCTTTGCATGCTGTTTCATTTTAAATCCAATTTTCTGCAAAACAAAGCTAACATAAAATCCCAACAACTACATAACTATTTACGGATGAAACTGGACCTGCATTTGCACATCATACATACAAACTTTAGAGCATTTTATAAAAACATCTCACCTTCTGCAAGCACATATCAGTCAGGATGGACAGTGGAATTGTCAAACTTAGAGCCAGTGTCCCAATTAGAGATGAAGTGAGAAAACAGCCCCTGATAAACACACAAACGTACATTCAGTATGCTCGTTTAATGTTGCTATTCAAGACCTATATTTTTATATAAGCTCTGGTTTGCATCTGATATTTCTTTATGTAAACACAAATTGATAATCATATGAATATATACATATATACATGCCAGTGCCCTTTTCTATTCTTTGTTGTGCTGGGGAGGAAGCTGAAAAAAGAGAGATGCGGCACAGACAGGTGAGGAGGGCAGGCTCTGTGGTTAGAACAGACCTGGACTCACTGGTGACAGTAGCAGAAAGAAGCATCTTAGACAGACTGCTTTCCATCTTGGACAACACCCACCACCTTCTGTACAGCATATTCACCAGGCAGAGGAGTGTGTTCAGTGGCAGACTGCTGTCTTTGTCATGCTCCACTACAAGACTAAGGAACTCTTTTGCTCCCCTGGCCATTAGACTGTAAAACACCTCTTAGGTATTGCAGAGTGGAAACATACAAACTGAAGAGTGACAGGATTTTCATCTGTATTTACTTATCTGCGTGCTGCCACTGGACATTTTACATCATATATATTTTAAAAACTGTACCTCATTTACACACTGACTGAGTAATTGGACCTCGATGCCCGATGACGCCTGAGATAGGGCACAGGCTCCCCGTGACCCATGAAGTTCGGATAAGCGGTAGAAAATGAATGAATGAATGAGTAATTGTGGAGGTGTTTTGAATGATTATCAGTATTTAATCAAATTATCTTATTTCTCTATATATTGCTACTGGATGCTTTAATTTCCTCCGGAATCAATCAATTATGTATGTATGTATGTACGTATGTATGGTCAGATACATACGTACATACATACATACATACGTACGGTCAGATACATACATACATACGTACGTACGTACGTACTAATACTGCAGTGTTTCACGTACGTACGTATCTGACCAGAACTTTTTGTGCACCTGATAACAAAATCCAAATGTGGATCCAAAACAGTTTCCACAAACACACAAATGTCTAGGACTGAGGTTTCAACACATCGCTCACGAGCTACCCACTTCTGAGTAGATCGCCTATAAAGTACAATCCTAAACCTTGGTTTAACTTTCTTATTTGTATTTTGCAACAACTATGATTGGATAAACATTGTAAGTGACGTTTAAATATTGACCTCTCTCAAACGTTTGCATCAGTGAGAAAAAACTTTGGCACATAAACCATCCAATTTTGTTATTTTGCTAAGCAACTAGCCACAGCATTCTAATACTGCAGTGTTTCACACTTACACATTTGGTACTGCAACACAGGGTTAACACCACTAATGCAGCCCTGACCCTGCTTCTGAGCAGGGTTTTATACCCCTGGATTAAACACAGTATAAAAAGCTCCATTGTGTTTCATGAACAGTTATATACAAGCAAGAACGCTGAATAATGGCTGTGCTGATATTCAGTACAGCAGCATGATTATTACAACAAAGTGATATTCATTTTCTATAAACATGATATCAAGAATCTGACATTTCAGACACAATTTGTACAAATACAGTATGTTTGGAAAACTGTTCCCAGTGAAATGGACCCGTACGTTTGTACTACATATCTTTGTACAGATCAGTGTCTCTTTTGACACTCTATGAATGAAACTCCAATGAAATTAGTGGACCAAAACTACGTAACTGTTGTACAATATTTCCATGTGTGCAACTCGTCATTGCTCTAGGCTTTTTTTCATATCTGTAAAAAGGATTTATTCCACAGTTCCCCAAAAATTGTTCCTTCAGCATTAGTGCCTCCCTTCATATGTGACGACATGTAATCCGTTTGACTTGTACATATTCCTCCACACCTTCTTAAGACAAGTGCAGCCACTATAAAACCACTGTAAAATACACTCACTTACAAATGCCACATTACGTACCATAACCAGAGGAACTCTGAGAGCACAGTCCCGATCAGGCCGTTGATGAGGATGTAGCTGATTACAATGCGATTGGGCATCTCGAACAGCTCCAACCTAGAGTAGTGCAGCAGCACAAAGCCAGGCCATAACAGCAGCAGGCTAAACAACCCCACAAAGCCTACACACACACACACACACACACACACACACACACCATAGACGTTATGAATACTAAGAGTGTGAGCTAAGAGTGTGAGTCTGTGTTAGAGTTTTCTAATCTACTCACCAAAGAACATTGGGATATCCAACTTCTCCTCTCGATCAACTTTTCTTTTTAGCATAACGATGTAGACAGCGTATAACATCGCACCCAGCAGTGACCAGAGAGAACCTACACAAAAACAACAGCGTCACAAAAACTGTCAGCTTCTGATCTACCAGGTTTTGACATTTAAAATTCTCAAGTTTGTCAAAATTTGATTCAAATTCTGTAATAACATCTCTGATAGTAGTATTTTTAAAGTAGGCTTTAATGCAGATCATGGGTTTATATTACTGCACAATTCGCAATGGCTCTCCGTCTGATCCAATAATAAATGGCTAATAAACAATTATAAATGTGTAATTGATATCGAGAACCTTATTGTAAGGAGACATCTAGTCAACATTTCTAGGTTGAACTTTGGAAAAATTTTATCTCCGAGAGAGAGAAAAGGCTGGCAAGGGTATAGTTATATTTTGTTAAGTGATAACATGAACTAACTTCACAGAGGGTCCGCAACATTAAACGTAACTACAGAATGATAAAAAAGTATTTGTTGTTCTTTGATTAATGAAACTGTGATATAAGAAGACATCATGTTTAAAAAGTGATATGCTTAAACATTTCAATATGTCTGGTTATAGAAAAATATCAGCTTTGGGATAGCTTTGCATTCCACCATCTTGTCACAAAAATAACTTTATGCATTCTTATTTATTAATAATAGGCCAAATGTTTTTATGCATAAAGTTCAGAAATGTACGTTATTTTGTGAGATTATTTATTTGGTGCTTCACATATTACAAAATATATAAAAAGGAGTATTAACATCATCATAAACATTTATGCAACAATATACAGCCTTTATGTTAGGAATATAAAAAAATATCATTATTAAATCATTAGAGGAAATACTGCTGCAAGCTGCACTTCAAAGCCTAAATGTTTTATTGTGGTTTAGCCAAACTTTTCACAGTCTCAAACATCATGCATCATGGATTGATCTATCAATAATATATTTTTACCAGGGAGATCTTTAATCCCTTAAAGCTTTGTACTCTTTTAAACCACTTTGCAAGTAATCAGAGCTGGTTTAATGGTTACCAATAATGCCTTTTCCACCAGAACTGTCCATCCCCGAAAAACTGACCACAGCCACTCCCACCATACTTACAAAAGAAGGAAAAAAAACCACAAATTATCCCATTAATAAAGATACAAATAAAGTAATTCACATTAATGTTAATTGAGTAATTCAGATTAATATTGAACTGACCTGAGAATAACAGCAAGCAGTTTGGAAAGTGTGAAGCGATCGCTGCTATTGCTTGGAAAGATGGAGGCCAAGATTAAAGTGAAAAGGCCTGAAAACAACAAATACCACATCATGCATGTGTTCCAGTGATTTCAATGGACTTCAGCAGTCATTCTCGGTTCTTCAAAAAGCACTATTTACAATTACATTTACAAATAAATTATTACATGCTGTGGAAGCTCAGAGTCACCTCTAGGCATTTAGACTTTCTAGCGTTTAGTTCTTTTAGTGTAAATTGCTCACCTGAGGTGGAGGACACAATGTTTACGATTGCCACCTGTGTGTCTGTTAGAGCCTCCTGATAGGCCAGATTTGCCAGAAACCACTGAGAGAGAGAGAAAGAGAGAGAGCAATATATTGAAAGAGAGAGAGAGAGAAAGAGAGAGAGAGTGAGAGAGAGATAGAGAGAGAGAGTGAGATAGAGAGAGAGTGAGATAGAGAGAGAGATATTTGTCTGAATGTACCACTCAGCTTTCACACAATTATAAAAACATAAAATCAAGCATAAAATCAATCTGCCGTTACTTTCTCCTTTACTTTCGCCGTTACTTTCTCCTTTAATTATTGAAATGATTTTCAAATGTCAAACTGTACAAATGTTTCTGCTCATGTTTTTCTCTATTATTACATTCTGTATGAGGATCTGAAACCACATTGTATGACAAACATACAAATCAGCATCAGTGTAAAAACTCTGTAGATGTAATATAGTAAGAAAAGCACACAGAAAAGTTTAGAAAAGCTATGCAATAAAGCATGTGTGTGTGTGTGGGGGGGAAATAGAGAGAAAGAGAGAGAGAAGACAAAGAAAATGCACATTGTAGTGTGTGTGTGGTGTGTGTGTGTGTGCGAGAGAGAGATCTCACCACAAAACAGAAGAAGAAGCTGATTTTTGCCACAGCACTGACACTACGTTTTCCCATAATCCTGAGTGAGGTGGCAGCATGAGACATGCGAGACAGTTTGGCTTCCAACGCCTGTGAGTGAGGAAGTTCACGTACTTCCATCACATTACTGAACCTCACACGCTGCTTCCTCACAGCTACACACACCACCATAACACCACATACAGGTGGAAAATGAGAAAGAAAGATGACACACACAATGAGAAAATTAATATCAGTTTTAAGACCCATCATAAGTCATCATATACTTACATATATAATCATAATGTATACAACACACACATATAAATCAATTACATAACCAGGTTACATGTTTGTGAACAGCTGACCATTACACTTTTTAAAGTGTACTTTTTAAAACACCCCATTTCTGTTGCTGTTATAAAAACCTATTTCCTGGGAAAGTTTCCCCACTACATTTTGGAGCATGGATGTGGGGATTTGCCCATTCAGCCACAAGAACATTGTGAGGTCAGACACCAGTGTTGATCTTAAGGGTGTTCTGTGGAGTTGAGGTCAGGACTCACTCCAGTTCACTCCAGTTTTTCCACTCCAACCTTGGCAAACCTCGCAGGAGCATTGTCATGCTGGAACCCTTTATTCTACTGAAAGGAATTTGTAATGCTACAGTGTAAAAAAAACAACAAAAAAAAAACATCTGGGACAATTGTGTGCTTCCAACTTTGCAGCAACAGTTTGGGAAAGAACAACATGTAATGGTCAGCTGTCGAGATACTTTAAGGCATATATTGAACTGATAAGGTTGAACATAAACGTCAATATTCTAAATATTAAAAATATATATGAAATATATTTAATACAAAAGGTTGAATACACTATATTTATCAACAATATTTAATTGACTTCACTGTAGAGGTCTTCTCGAGTCTAAAGAAATGTACCCGAACCGAAGTGACCCGAATCACTTTTTACCCGAACCCGACAAGCATAATTTATTATTATTTTTTTTTTATAAGAAAGACCAAACCAGAGACAAACCCGAAAAAAATTGACCCAAGTCCGACCCAACCCGATTGACTGACAAGTCAGTTTCAGCGAAAATTAGCTTACCGCCAGCAACACGATGTTGCAAGCGGTCTTGGCAAACAGAGGAGAGGCCTCAAGAAAAGGACTCAAGTAAATGCACACACGCGAGATACAGTGGTTTGGGTCTTCTCGGGTCCGTCTCGGTAAAAAAATTACCCGAGACCCGATGCCACTTTTATTATACCCGACCCGTGTCCGAGGCACACGTGAAACTTTTAGACCCGAACCCGCTCGGGTCTCGGGTCGGACCTTGGGTTTTCAAATCTAAGTGGACCCGTAAAGACCTCTACTTCACTGTATGAAGTGTTTCTAAAAATTTTGCATAAATACTTACGAGTCTTAGACTCTCGACTGACACCGTTATCAGCAACATCCTGAAACTTCACCGGCACATACAGAGGTTCACTCTAGAAAGCAGTGCCACACTGTTACTGCACTGACTACACAACAAAAACACTTTCTTTCTGTGTGAAGGGTTTGATTCTCTCTGTACAATGAACTAGATACATTCTAACAGTGGACAAGATTCATTAAAGAGTATAAAAGGCAGGGACTAAAGGATATAGAAGGCTACATAAGAATAAAGTCTTACTACTGCTTTTAAAAATGTAGCTGCTATGGAGAATCAAAAATTGTTTTAAAATAGAACATGTTTATACGGCAAAAATATTCTCATTTACACCTATGGTCAATTCCTAAATTCCTCATAAATACTTCTTACCCAAACCAGTGCTAATATAAAAGCAGGTTCTCTCAGTAAACAGGGGGCTGGCAGAGTGAGAGCCCAGAGATACAACAGTGTAGGGCTCAGAGTGTGTTATAAGGTATCTGAATAATAAACATTGTGGGTGTGTATTGTTCTGAGGGTATATACTCACTAGGCAATTATTGTAGCCGTTTTCAGTGCCACCAGCAGTTACATGTGAATCAGTATCAGAAATCTAAAAATGACATTAAACACAATCAGTCTAGCAAATTCATTCACATTTACATACATTGTCATGATGTGCTACGAATTTCAAGACTCGTAAGGATGGACAAGCAAGCCTTGTGGTGACCATGTTATATGCTGCTGAGCAGTTGAGGAGGATGAGGACTGATGACAGTTTGACTAGCAGCATGGAGATTTTAAGTAATGGCTTTAAAAGCTGTTTCTGTGGAATGTGTCACTCTGAAGCCAGACTCCTGGAGGTGAGATTGAGGGACAGTTGATTGTAGACATTTGAGGATTTCAGAAGGAAAAGAGAGTTGGAGTTTGCTGAGGTCTGAGGGAACAGAGTGGGTTTCAGAAAGGAAATAACCCTTGAATACAGTTGGTACATGACCAGAATTTAAGATGTCACCAATGCTACTGGTGATGTAAAGGAGAAGCTCTTGGTAGAGAGTCTGGAGCTTTGTGGAACGGATGGATCCCAGTGGGCAAGTGTGAGGATTGCAGAGCAAGAGGACTTGCAGGAGCTCTTTTGTTAATATAGGAGGAAAATCTGTAGTTTTAGTAACTCAGTAGTTAAGATGTTGGACTTCTACTAAGAAGGTTGTGAGCTAAAAATCTCCAAAGCAGCAAACTACCACTGCTGGGACAATAAGCCATAAATGCTCAGCTGGAAAAACGAGCTAAATGTAAGTCACTCTGGATAAAGGAATCTGCCAAATGCTGTAATGGAGTGAAAGTCTGGCAAATTTTATTAATCTATCCATCAAAACAGGTATTAAATTCATCAGCAGTCAGGGAGAATAGAGAAGAAGGAGCTGGGAGGTTAAGAAGTGATGAATAGAGGCTTTTCCTTGAAGAAAGTGCTCCTAGCAGAATTCACATCAGATAAGAATTTGAACATGTGGGCGTGGATGGAGACGAGAGCCTTTTCAAGTGATTTCCTCTACTTTCTCTCTGCTGCACTTAATTGTCTCAGATTGTTGAATGACACATCCAAGAGCCAAGCGGCAGGGCAAGAAAGCTTCCTGGGGTTAGAAGACAGAGGGCAGACGAAGTCCATGGATGAGGAAAGTGAAGAGAGGAGTGTTGGTGACGGAGAGAAATGTTGGTGACAAATATTATTTCATGAACTAACAGTGCATTAAAATGTGCAATAAGTTGTACCAATTCATTTGGATTCATACATATGTAATTCACTGATAATCCCAAAAAGAATGCGGCTTAGTGTTGGATATAAATGTGAGGACTGTTGAACCTTAACCCTTAACCGCTCAGCACTGTGCTTGAATTTGGTTGATTCCATTTTAGTCACTGTGAACCCACACAAGATTCTAAAAATCGTGAACCTACTTCTTTATTAAAATAATGTTACTATCTAAGACACCACTTACGTACACCACTCACGTTTTAAAATGGCCCTTATTGACTTTTAGTCTATCGGGTTCCATCATAGAGCTGTTAGCTGTTGAAAGCTAATTTAGATTAGAGAGTTTGCCACTATGTGACTAAATGTAATCTTTTTAGAAATTCATAGCCACCTTATTTACAGGACATGCAAAGCTTAGAGTTTTTGGTTAATGTGTTAACATCTGCTAACTGAAAGGCAAACTGTAACTAGATATTGCCTCGCTGTAAGATGCCCAGATAAGCGGTAGAAGATGGATGGATGGATGGATGTAAGATGTAAAGCTGTTGAAAGCCACATGGAGATGTAAAACTCACGGATATGCCATGTTGCTGCTGGGCTGCACACTGTTGTCTCCATGGTTTCCAGAACAGGAAGCCCAGCAGGTACAGTATGAACATGGAGGTCTTCACAAACGTGCTAAAAAAGGGCTTGCTGTACTGCTGCTGCACAAACACATACTGACATACACACACAAACATCTCAGTGACTCTGAAATACATTTACCATACTGTATTATTACACAAAACTGTAAAGACTGAGAGTGGCAACTAAAGAAATAAAACTTGACATGCTGTTATAGGAAAATAACCAAACAGGGTGATGTGATCCCGAAGTTGATTATTTTCCTATAACAGCATGCTGTGTCATTTTTTTTGGTGAAAAGTCCTCCAATACAGATGAACAGATAACATAGTAGAACTCTGCACATATCAGTGTCCACAATGCAAGTAAGTTACTATATAAACAATGACATATTAGACCGAGCTGATAATAAATGAATCAATCGCTTCAGACCCATGCAATACAGTGCTGTGGGATTATATTACGGAAAAGTCTAGTTAAATATCAATAGTGTGTTACATTGCAGATATGCCTGTGAAACAGTATTACAATCTAAATCAAGTTTATGTCTGTGTGTGCTGTACTTACTACAGTGAGTTCTGATGAAGCGACCCAGATTACATCCACAATCAAGAGGACAACGACACCCAGCACCAGCCTCCTCTTCTGGGCACAGCATAGTCCCCAACTCATCCTAGACACTCACAAACATGATGCAGCCTTACCATATGGATAACTTGTCTATACCTTATGGTGAACATGAGATACACAGTCTAACTGTTACACAAACTGGTGGTGTAAAGGAGCTTACCGTGCTGGGCGCATTAGTAATGGACACGCCTGTCTCTGCCAGCCTCTCTCTCCACGATGCAACACCAAGGCACATCACACGGTCGCTACATGCAGTCTATGCAGACGATTAGATGATGCAAATGCATACAGAAATCAGGGTGGGTTAAGAATGGTACTAAATAATGAATTAAGGTTCTGAAATTCATGGAATACCCTTGAAAGATGTGAATCTCAAGTTAATATGTTCCAGTTGTACAGTATGTACAGTTGTTCCACTGTTACTGCCATTTTTTTAAAACAATTTGGGAAGCATTGCATCATCACAAATGAACAGCAAATAACTAAATAAACAAACAAAACTCCTCTAGGTTCAGCTATACTTTCTGCACTGGTGCATATAATGCATGTCCAGTTGCTAATCAATTAATAAGCATAACCAGAGCTAAGCATAACCAGATGATCCACAATTATTTTGAGATTAGAGTAGAGGATATCCTGAACAACCATGACTGAAGTTGCTATAGCTATAAATTCATACAGTTCCAGACATCCATTAACATTTGGGCAAAGTGTGTGTCTCAAGCAGCTCCCTAGTACAGGGCACAGATTCAAAGAAGTCAGACATTTAGGCATTGATCAGGAAGTCAGGCTGTCTCGCTCACAAAATCCGTCCAGTAGAACATTTGACTTCTTTGGTCTGAAGTTACTTTAAAAGAAAGCACCAGGTCATCATCCATCTGCACTGAGAAGTCCTTCTGCTTTTGTCTGCGGTCACATCATTAATAGATGGGAACAGATCCTTTTAGCAGTGACGCACACCCACAAAACACCATAAGACAAATGAATATGATTCAGATCACGAGCAATTCTGTCATTTCTCCATATATTTCACTCCAACAAGGTCTTCCTCTTTTAAGGCTTATCAGTGGTTTACATATTGTAGTAAACCCTCTGTATTTACTCTGGTGAAGACTTCTCTTAATTCTCGAGCCTACTTTGAATTCACCATAATTGTTTTCTGATTGTGTTCTTCCAAGCATTGTGGTTTTCCTGAGCTCACCTGTGCTTTATTTCTATTTAACAATGTACCAAATATTTGATTTGGCCATATTAATAGTTAAAAGCAAACAAACTCCATACGCAAATGCCACACCTGACCTTTCATCTGCTTACATGTAAGTGGAATAATGAAGGCATTGAAATCATGGAAAGCTAAGCTGCAAATGTCCAATAACTTCTGTCCCCTCAAAAGGTGGATTTTAAGGACCACAAAAAGTACTGTAATTCCTTCAATGATAACTTAAACTGGATGTATATACCATCAAAATAAAGCTATTTTGTTCATTTCATTATACTCCATTACATGGACAAAGGTAACATAACTTTGTCAATGTCCAGATATTTATAAATATGACTGTATAACATATTAATGTTCCCATACAAAGGGGTAACATTTTTAGTGCAAAATGTCTTCCACAGTGGTTCAAGTGGTTAAAATGTCTTTGTTTTCAGATTAAATTAGATTAGAAAAAACTTTATTGTCATTGTGCAAGGTACATGTACAGAGCCAATGAAATGCAGTTAGCATCTAACCAGAAGTGCATAGATGGCTTATTTACAAGTGGCAGTGCAATAAATAAGGGTATGAGGTTACACAGAAGGTGTAGTAATATGTACATGTAACTGAATAAGGGTACATGATGCCTTTAACAAAGCAAGAAACGTATAGAAATAACATGCAACTACTTCTGCAATGCCAGATGTGTTAAGACAAAATCATCATTTGTTGATAAAGAAATTGCAATCATGTAGAGGATCGATATATTTATAAAAAAGTTACAATTGGCTGAAAAGTGTTAATTTCCCCATATGTTTGGAGACTTTCGGGACACACTGTACTTTATTATCCTCTGAATAGATTCAATCTAAAACTCTGAACTTAATAAAAAAACAACAAAAAATATCTCATTGAATCTAACTGCAATGTTTAGTAAAAATAAAAATATATATATATGAATTTATTATGAATACACTGCTTTGTATCCCAGGTGGAAAGTTCAAGAATAAAATCTTTTGCCTCAAACAAATCACACATCTGCTTATATACAATAATCACAACAGCAATGTAGCTTAATATTTCACTAATAATATGGTTGAGTTCCTGGTATCTGTCTGAAAAGCGTCTTTAAACAAAGCAGCAAAGTAAAGAATGTTAGCATTATTAAACACCTTGCATAGTGAACATAATTAGCAGGAACATTGCATAGTTTAGTGTGTAATTAAAGCTCTTTTTGAAAGGTGAAATAAAAAAAAAACCCTTAATAAAACTAGAGACAATCTGGTTTCATGTCACTACTTTGTAATATGAACATATGTCGATTTAACAGGCGCAGTTAAGTTTGTTTTTAGCTGATTGTGCTAACACATGGCTATACTGCTATTTAGCTCTCGCTAAAAACATTATCATGCTTTAAAAAGCGACTAAACCTGCAGGCAACACAGTACCCTCTCCTGAGCAAAGCTAATTTCACTACTTATAAACACGACAGTTCTGGCCATATTACCTGGTCCTGAATTCTTCATAAAATGAAGAAGAATAAATATGTGTTGTCAGTAAGAAAAGAGGATAACAGCTCAACTAGTGCTGTAAATATTTACATGACTTTTGGGTAGTCTTCTGCTGCTGCTGCTGCTGCTGATGACGTCAGTTATCAAATATTATGGGATGTGTAGTTTCAATACTGGTAGACCAATCACTATGTGTTAACGGTAGATATAGAAAACTACATTTCCCAGAATGCATCTAAACGAAGCCTTTTTTGTTGTTGTTATTTTTAGTCTATTTTTTTTATTTCCTTAAATACCGATTTAGTATAAAACATTTCCTGTTATCAGTTTTCTTGTTAATAAAGAACTAGATGAATTAAATCACTGATCTCCAGTTAAGTGTTTTCGCATGTTTACATGACGTGTAGATTATATTGGTCCTGCAAAAAAGTCTTTAAACGCAAAATGCAGTTGTCTCATTACACATACAGACAGGGTGTAGATGGTCATAAATGTTGTCAAATAAGGATCCCGAACCAGAACAGCTACTGTCTCCAAAAGACTATATGTACATATACTATAGTAAAGCTCTTATGTTTTCAGCGATTAAATAAACAAACAAACAAGCAAACAAACAAATAAATACTTAAAACTGTAAAGGTTTACCCAAACTTTTTAATCAAATATTTCTTCACCTGCTTTTCTCGATTTTTCTTTTCATTTCTTTTATTTTTTCTCTAGTATTTATTAACTTCTTGACCTACCTAAATATTAGTTTCTTTCTATAACAACAACAACAACAATAATATTAATAAAAATAACAATAACAACAATACTACTACTATTAATAATAATAATAATAAAAACAATAATAATAGTGATAACAACAACAATAATAATAATAATACAAATAATAACAATAATAATAAAACAATTGTAATAATAATAATAATAATAATATCTTTTGCATTTATTTTAAAAAAAAAAACCTTTGACACTTTTTCATTGTAACTTTGAACAAATGTTTTAAACTCATGGTACCTTAAGTATGTAACCTAGTGAGCCAGCATTAATGTATCTAATGTTAGAGATTTAAGCACTTATGTACGTCGCTCTGGATAAGGGCTTCTACAAAGCCAACATAATAATAATAATAATAATAATAATAATAATAATAATAATAATAATAATAATAATAATAATAATAATAATACCTCCCCTCTTCTCCTCCCACTCACCCCATCCTCCTCCCTCCCTGTGACCGGCGGCGGCCATTTTATCCCCGCCGTGCGCCTCTCAGCGAGTGCGGAAGTGACTGTAAACTTCACAGTGCGGGTGAAAGGGTTCCGCCTTACATTCATCCTGAATCCGACACTTCTATCATTGTTGGTTGTTTAGTAAGGTATCTTCGGTCGGTCTACAGGAGGAATGGCAGGGAGATTACCGGCGTGTGTTGTGGACTGCGGTACAGGGTAAAGTCTTTTATATTCCTGTGTGATGCCAATAGCAACAGCAGCTCTGTCAGCTCTGGGGTGTGTAGCGCTAGCGAGCTAAATCCTATCGCATTCAGCACATAACTAGGTTTAAAATCATCCTGTGTTCCTACACCTCTCGTCATGTAACTCTGAGCTTGATGAGCGTTCACATTACGGTGAGGTTTGTAAACAATACGAGTGATAATAGCGTTTGTGTGGACATTATGTGTTTAGCTAACTAGCTAGCTACAATGTATTTTGCCTTCATTTCTTGCTAGCTGGAAAAATATGTATCTGAACGACGAGACACACGTCTCAAAATATTCTACGTGTAACTACAGGGTGCACGCTTAGAAACACTGTTATCATTGGCACGTTTTAAAAATAAAAGTTAATCCGTAGTAAATTCTGCAAAAGTCATTCTAATGCTCGACGATCTGAGCATGCGCAGTAGGAACTTCCTAATTTTATTGACAGCGCTCGCCGCTTCCTGCTTCTCGTCTTTAAGTCCATATATGGTTGTGTTCGGCATTTCACACTGCATATAGTAGCGTTTATGTGTTATTACTCTGTATCTGATCCACTGTGTGTTAAATGGACTTTTTGTTTTTGTAGTCAGCTTGTGATGTTCGCTGGGAAACTGCAGCTGGGTCTCAGAACCAGAGGAAGAACGAACAGAGCGTTATACATTTACATGTTACATTTAGCAGACACAATTATCCAGTGTGTCACTTACATTTTTATACATCAAGGGCCCCTGAGCAAGGCCCTTAATAAAACCAGGGGCTCAGCAGTGACGGCTTGGTGGACCTGGGATTCGAGCTCGTAACCTTCTGATCAGTAATCCAACACCTTAACCGCTATTCTACTGCATCCCTTCTTTATATCCACCTTAACGCAGACAAATTGAAGTCTTTGTTTTATTTTTTCCTAGCACAGCAGTTTTGAAATGCTCGATGATAACGGGAAGTATTAGAGCTTTTTTTTCTGCCGTCAATTCCATTTATAGCTTTAATGCCATCCTTTTTTTTCCTTTTCTTTCTAGCATTCATAGCATTCACCTGCTTTCACACATTTCATCCAGTCTGACTTGGGCTGTCAGATTTCTTTTTAGTATGACACTGATCATTAGGTGTCCAATAATTATCTGATTATCTCAAACCCTATGTAAGGACTGAGATCATTCTTGTATCGTGTGCCTCTTTTACACCAGAAAGAACAGTGGTTCCACTGGCGAGCCTTTGAAATGGTTTGCCTTTCCATGGGCCATCACAGAGCCCGGTCTTGCGTCACTGTACAACGTTATACAGCAACGTTAGCGCAGCAGCAGCAAACACAGCATCAACAATGGCGGATGTTGTTTTACTGTTAATGCTTATGGTTTGCAAACCTACATTGGCATCTAAACGTGGCGAGCCCTGATTTAAAATGATTTCAAAAATGGCACTGACGACGTTCTCTTTTGTCTTGTTGTTCACAGTAACCGCAGCCCCTGACACAAGCGGTTCTTAAGTCAAGACCGGCAATGTTTTGGTGCTACGTAAGAACCACTTTTCCTGGTTCAGAGCCGGTGTCGAAAAAGAAAAAACTGATTTTAAATTAGGCTCTGGCTCTGAAAAGGGTGGAAAAGGGGCAATGGTAGTATACAGGTTCCAGACCCTGGCCCTGGACTATATCATGTCTCTGTTACATGTTGCCAACAAACGAACCAATTAATCAGATCCTTCCTTAGTTGAGTTGAGGTGGGTGTGTTTGAGCAGGAAAAGCACTAAAATGTTTTCCAGGGCCAGGGATGTGACAACCTGTCTCATAAAACAGTAGACAGAGTATTATGACAGTCAGCCATAAACAAAATAAATCATTCAGTGGACTGTATTAAGAAACAAAAGGTTAAATTAAGCGGTGATGCAGATACAAATACATACCAAAAAGTGACTCGTACCCGACGGTAATTTTTGTCATTGTATTAAAACAAATTTCATGGCATGCAAGAAAAGATATAGAATTTGAAAATGTTGCTTATGAGCTGTAGTAAAGGTTGGCTGGTTGTGTGCTACCTCAGTCAAATCATGTCTTTCTGTCAAAGCAGCCCATTCTTATCTGTGCTTCCTGACTCTATAGCCAAATCTGGAAGTTTGACAAAGGGCAAGATAGCTTTGTTTGTCTGGTAATATGCATAAATATTCTAATAATGCTATTTTGCATGACTTACACTATCCCTGTTCATCAGTGACACTGATTCAGTGTCTATCTAAAACTGATATCTAAATAAAACCTTCTGTATTATTGTGCCTTCCATCAAAGATTCACATGATGTGCTGGAAATATAGACGTATAATAAAGATGTTGCTGTGTGTGCTGGACCTGTGCTGGGTCTGTTTAAATCACAGTGGTTACGTGTTAACATGTAGAAACTTGAACATTCCATGGTGCATACCTTTCCCTCCTCCCCCTCTTCACTTTGAGCAAAGCAAAAGCATCTGTGTGGATGAGGAAGAGTGGGTCATTTCATAGCTTCAGATGTGCACAAGTGTGTGTGTGTGTGAGATGTGTGAAAGCCTCACATCCTCTTGCTTGCTGACCTGCACTTCTCCTCGGGTTTATTCTGCAAAACTGCTTTTTATAACTCTCGCCCCTAACGTAATGAAGTACGCTAACCCACATCATGTTGAAGCAAACTTCACTTCCCTTTACACCTCCTGTCCAAATGCTCTCCGAAGCAAAGTTTCTTTCTCTCTTTCTTTCTGTCTCTCTCTTTCTGTCTCTCTCTCTCCTTCTCTCTTAAAAACTCACCAACTTTAATAAACAAATCTGTTTTAATAACTCGCACCCAAACAGTGCTGTTCAAAGCACAGTCTAAGACCAGTCGTAAATCTCAGACCTGCATGAGTCATCTTGGGTTTGTTTTTTGTTTTTTTACCTCATCAGAAACCTGTTGATTTTTCATGAGCGTACGTCTGAATGGGACAACAGAAAAATGAATTTTCCTTGTCATTTGCATAGTGATACTTTTTTCAGTCAGTGTGGTGTTGTCAGTTTGGCAAGTGTGGTTGGCTATTTTAAGAATAACACACCGTTTTGTTATCCACAATTAGACACACCATTAAAATATAGTTTTTAACGGTAACTCTAACCAAATATGTTATTGCAAATATGTTATAGAGCTGTCGAGGATTTATGTATTTATACATTTTATTTTTATTTAGTTTTGTTTGTGTGTGTGTGTGTGTGTGGGGGGTGGCTTTCATTCATCAGTAGCTGTTGGTTTGTGTTGAACTTTTGTCAACTTGCATGGACTACAGCATCATCCTGTGGTCAGGGCATTTCTTTGCCAAAGTAGATGTGGCATTATGGTGAACTGATTTACATGCAAATTCACTTGCATGCTTTATTAAGCCCATCTCTTCTAGCCAAGATGTAGTTTTGTATGCTCACTTGTTTTGGGGAAGTTCATTTTGATGGTTATGGCTGAGCATTTTACTGAGGCTTTACGATGATATAAACTTGATATAGTGATTAATTATGTCACACATTTGCATATTAGATATTTTTTTCTAACAATTGCAAACTTGGTGAGATGATGTATTGAATCTTTTTTGTAATTGTAGAGTTTTCTGTGTTTAGTGAACCTATTCAGTACAGTTTTAATCAAAACTATCATTTAGGTTCTCATTTAGACTTTGCATAAGTACATTTATTTGTTTGGAAATCTAGGCTGCATGTATTGTGTATCATATGAATGTCTTCACATGTCATGATGTGATGATTTTTTTGTAACAGATGCACTGGAGACTGTCATCTGAAGCTCATAAACATATTCGCTCAGTGGAATTTACAAAGACAACACCCTTTGTGCATTTGTCAGATGCAGCAATGACACAACAACTCGATGCTGTTGCTCTGTGTCAAACATCATGACGGAAGATGTTGTAGTCTTGAAATTATGGCCTCGTGCATTGCCAGCTAGGTGTAAAGCAGCAGGGATGAGTGATGTAGACCACAAGGATAAGTAGATTCAGAAATGAATTTGAATGGATAGAAAATGAATTATGCCCCGTAAAAGGTTATAAATTAAATTAATTTATGCCGCTTATAATGGGCTTTCGGAATTAAATGAAACCTAGTCCATTTTACATCTCGTGTATGTACGTGTATGTGCGTACAGGCGAGCACTGTTCAACTCAATGCCTTTTGTCTCTCTGTTTCAGATATACTAAACTGGGATATGCAGGAAACACAGAACCTCAGTTCATCGTACCATCATGTGAGTACAACTGTATCACTTGCACTTAATACACATTAAAATGCTTGGGGTCATGATTTAATTTGAAATCTTTTAGAGTAGACATGAAATTAGCTCTTTCCTTAGTTAAGATCCCTGCAGCCATGTTTTCTTCCATCTATAATGGGTAAATGTGTCATTTTGGGAAGTCTGTAGTAGAACCCATTAACCAAACTAAATGAGTTTGCTATGACTCAGGTGATTAAACACAACTTGGGGCCGTTTTTAATGAGTAACACGACCGTAATCTAAATCTCGTACCAGTGAGAAACTACCGTGTCCAATATGTAGACACTTTTTCATTGATCTCGCGTAATTAGTGTTTGTTTCTACTAGCTTAACAGTAAACATTGTGTGACACCTAGACAAAGTTTCTTCAAATAGCAACAATTTATCACTAGGTGAACCTGAAATATTACTGCGTACGTAACCAGCATTACTGTGAAAGCTTATAAGATGACTTATTGAAGTGAGGAAGCAAGAAGTCGAGTAGTGGATCCTTGTGGAATTGCAAACCATCACAATATATGAAATATTATAGATAAGGTGTCTCTTGATTTTATGGCCACTTTAAAGTCCAGTTTCATTCTTTGACACCTTATATGTTCACAGCATGGGTTTTTATGTTACATAAATTTATTTGCAGATATTAAAACAGAAAAGAAATGAAATTGTTTGGCATTTACAGACTGTATTTAAAAGTTGTTGACATACAAGTCCTGGTATGTTTGATGATGAAACATTTCCCGGTCCCAGATAAAGACTGCTATCGAAAAGAAGTTGCTGGTAATATATCCCAATAACATGTTACTATATATTCATTCACAGGTAGAGGTTGAAGCAAAATCAGACTCTGTATTGATGTGAATAAATTAATGTTGTATGTTGTTCGTGTCGAATGCAGCCGTTTCATTATATCCCATCATCCTCTGCTGTCGCTTAGGCATTGCCATCAAAGAGTCGGCAAAGGTGGGTGACCAGGCCCAGAGAAGGATGATGAAAGGTGTCGATGACCTTGACTTCTTCATCGGAGACGAGGCAATCGACAAGCCCACTTACGCAACCAAGGTGATTAGCCGTAATTCTACACAAATCCACATTTCTGGATAATGTTAAGCATGACTGTTGTGCTGCTCTAGAAACAGACGCGCACTGTGAAGAAAATGTAAACAAATGTTTTAGCTTACATTCTACTCTGTCTTTACATTCAGTGGCCCATCAGACATGGTATCGTAGAGGATTGGGATCTAATGGAGAGATTCATGGAGCAGGTCATCTTTAAATATCTGAGGGCGGAGCCTGAGGACCACTACTTCCTGCTGGTTAGTTATGTACCACTGCTACAAAGAAGGAGGGATTGTTCCTGTTCTGTGTTGGTCGTTGTGTTTTATTTATTTGTTTGTTTATTCAAATAAATATGTAAATACATATTATAAACACTGACTTTGCCTTTGCTAACATAAAAGATATATAGTATATTTAGTAGTTGTGTGTGTGTGTGTGTGTGTGTGTGTGTGTGTGTGTGTGTGTGTGTATATATATATACACACACACACACCATATTTTCCTTTTCCTAATGGGTCATCTGCCAGACTTTACCCTAGACTTCATGATCTGAGATGATAGTGCAGAGAGCAAGGTTTTTGTTATTGCACTATGTTTTAGTAAATTCTTCTTCTTGCAGTAACAACTTGCACAGAGATATATGTGGCTTATGCTCCACACACACACACACACACACACACACACACACACACACACAAAGAGACAGAGAGAGAGCGAGAGAGTTTGTTTAGCTTTTATGGAAGAAGTCTCCAGTATCATCACTTTGTAGAAGTCAAAATGTACCAGCATGGGTATGCTGTTGTTTGGACACGCGTGCGCGCGCACACACACACACACACACATGCGCACGCACACAAACACACACACATGGATCTTGTAAAGTAATCAGTTTCCAAGAACAGTTAACACTCAAGTTTAATTCTTCACTTTACTTTGGGCCGCATCACATCAATGATTCTTATAACAGCTAATACAGTTGTGTTTATATTAAATAAATGTAGTTATGAATAATAATACTTTACATTTGACTTCTTACATTACACTGCATCAGTATAAAACAGTTTTTTTTATTAGTTATTTTTTGCTAGTTTAAAACCAGATAGTTGGTCCATTAGCTAGCAAGCTGATGATTTAAGAAAGTGATTTGACTATATGTAGTGTGATATTGGTGATATCTGAGTATTGCATGTGCAGACGTGTATATGTGAATGTGTGTGCATTGATGATTAATCTGTTACAGACTGAACCTCCTCTAAACACACCTGAGAACCGAGAATACACCGCAGAGATCATGTTCGAATCCTTCAATGTGCCGGGACTTTATATCGCTGTGCAGGTGCGAACAAACAGCTGCTGCTACTGTTGTTGTGGTTGTTATTAACATCATCATTATTTTGGTCTAGTTCTGTTTGGCAGAACACTCTGAAGTGAATCTATTGTACATTATACTGTCTTTCATTTTGTTGCACAGTGTTGGAGCAACATTTTCTTCCATCGTATACTTGTATATGGATGATATGGAGTTTCTGTGATCATGTTGTGTTTACATTTGAAAGTTGTGTTTTTGTTTCGTTATTTGTGTTTTCAGGCAGTCTTGGCTCTAGCGGCATCCTGGACCTCTCGGCAGGTTGGAGAGAGGACTCTAACCGGTACAGTGATTGACAGTGGAGATGGAGTCACTCACGTCATCCCTGTGGTCAGTCTCACACATCAACCCCCATTCATAATACTGTACATACTGTGCAAATCTACAAACATTGTATTACCTGTTCAGTCTTATTCACAGTACAGATTAGAAGGACTAACATGCCAGTTGTGGTACTGTAATTTCAAGCACTAGGGCCAGTTATTGCAAGCTAAGCATAAAATCTGTTGGAAAAGAATGTGGTGGGGGTTTTGTAGCTGATTTTGCTTTGTTTTTCTGTATTTTAGGCAGAAGGCTATGTGATCGGCAGCTGCATAAAGCACATCCCCATTGCAGGTCGTGACATTACCTACTTCACACAGCAACTGTTGAGGGAGAGAGAGGTGGGAATTCCACCTGAGCAGTCCCTCGAGACTGCTAAAGCCGTAAAGGTAAGCATCTGCTTGTGTGAGTGAGTCACAAATCAAGACTTGATTCATTACATTGTATTTTTTAAAGGCTCATTGGACTATCAAGAGCGCCACTCGATTGTCCAACTGAAACCTTCATTTTAATTTGATGTTAAAAATGAATTTTCAGTCTCTTCTGATTTGGTTTAGAGAGTGTGGGACAGACTGAAAGTCCTATAACCTCATTAAGAATGCTGTGGAAGATTTTCAAAAAGAACTCTCCATGTAAATCTCTAAAATGCTTTAGGGCAACTCCAACGTTATGCAGGTCACAGTGGAACTCGTATTGACTTGCAAAGTGGCTCATTGCCTGCACAGAGCTTAGCACCAGTAAGAACGTTTGCATATCGTCTCATGTACCATTTCAGAGAGAACATCGAGCAGTATTCAAAACTTTATTTACATATCACAGATTTTTATAGCAGGTTTGTCAGCATTGCACATTTGACATTACATTACACATACTGTTTGGACTCGAACTCTTCAGCAAACACTGTGGATTTTACAGAGCTATGCTAAATAACACAGAACATATAGAAGAAAGCAGGCTTATATATTATAACATTGTTTTGCATTAATTAGTATGAAATGACTAGAAATCCATTGGCTGCCTACATAAGAAACCCTTGTATGTGAACATTTAAATAGCTTCTTATAGACCTTTTTTATTAAAACCTTTAAGTCTAGCTTTACTATTTGAATTAAATTTTAATGTGCCATTCTCTCAAGACAGCGCATTTAGCTACTAAAAGCAATATGCCTTGTGTGAGAGCATCTCTAAAGGTTTAGAGTTCAGTGATGCAATTACCTTAAAAAAACAGCATTAGGAAATTAACTATAGACCTAAATGGGCAGTTTGTGGTTTTCCTTCTATATTCACAAAGCTATTAACATCAACATATGCTTTGAATTACGGTTGAGTTTAAATGTTTGATATTTTTCAGGCTGAAGTGTTGATTTGTTATTTATTCTGTACTGAATTGCAGGGTGTTTTATTTTCCTTCTGTGCATGCAGTTAGAAGATTGTGTGGGAGCTTAACTTGGATGAGCTTCGCTTAGTTTCGTATAATGAAGCTGTTCCCCCAGGCATCCAGTCATTACTCTGACATGAGCCATTAGTTCTGACGCGGCCTTTCACTGGCGAACAGCGGGAAAATATATTTCAGGAGTTACACCCAAAATACTAAACAATACAAACGTGTGTGTGTTCTTTCTGTAGGAGCGCTTCAGTTACGTGTGTCCTGACCTGGTGAAGGAGTTTAATAAGTACGACACAGACGGCTCTAAATGGATAAAGCAGTACACCGGCATTAATGCCATCAGCAAGAAAGAGTTTACTATTGATGTGGGATATGAGCGCTTCCTTGGCCCAGAGATCTTCTTCCACCCTGAGGTCTGTACAACGCACACATACACACACACACACACACACACACGCGGGGTGCTACTCATTTCTTAAATTGCATTTCCATGTTTCCTCGCCTTGCTTCTTATCTTCTCTTCTGAGGACGTGAGGAAGGACAGGAATAATCGAGGGCAAATATATCTACCAAAAATGACCTCCTTGCACATGTTACTCTAAAATGATTTTACGTATTGATTATATGATTCACAGAGCGTTTGCATACACCAAACATTTTCATTACATAATGAATACATGCCAGTCAAACTATTACATCAAACAACAAAATCTATACGCTTTTCAGAATATATAAATTCATTGAAATGTAGGAACATTTATACCGTACACTTCCCATAGGAAGTACCTGTGTACCCATGATCTACATAAGATGAATCTCCTCGCTCCTTTAATCCCTCTGAGTGCATTTAAGGAATTGATACATGTTTAAATATGGCTGTAATTGATTTCTGGTCACAGACTAAAGAATGTAGGAATCAAGGACACATCAATTAGATTACTGAGGTGTATCCAGAGAGTGCTCAGTGTAAAAAAAAAAAGAAAAATGCATGTGTTGAAAACAGCACTACATTATAGACCTCACTATTCTACTCTTGTGTTTGACAGTTTGCCAATCCGGATTTTACTCAGCCAATCTCAGAAGTGGTTGATGAGGTTATCCAGAACTGTCCCATTGATGTGCGTCGTCCCCTCTATAAAGTAAGTGTAGATGAGAAGCAGTTGTTTGCTGCAATGCATTTACATTCATTATCCTGTATTCCACTGAGGTGCCATTAATTTCTTCAGGAACTAGAACCAATCTTTCCTGGATTTTTTTTTCTGCTTCATATTTTGGCTACATTTGCAACAGTCTGTGGGTGTCTCCAGTATTTTATTTCTTTAATATTTTTTTTATTTACTTAATTACCACCCTGTTATTACAGTAGTGGAAATCACACTGCACTGTTGTCAAAGCTATTATCAGTGTATGTGTTGCTATTAGCCTGCTTCTTAACTGGGTAATTGGATTGTTTTATGGTTTTAATCTAAACCTCTAACGAGCAGGACTATAAATATTATCAAATTTAAACCGCTATGTTCTATTGAGGTAAAGTTCAGGAATAGAATGGCTCCATGACCCCAATATCAGGCCAGAACATTACTGTATACATTTAACTAGCCTCATATTTGAATAGGTTATAATGGTCATAAAATAAATCTGTGAATCTGATGTTTTGGGGGTTTGAGAACCTTCTTGAGAACCAGCCCTCATTCCACAAGTCCAGTTTCACTAACGGTTGTTTTTCGGTCTGTCTTCTCTGTAGAACATTGTTCTGTCAGGAGGCTCTACTATGTTCCGTGATTTTGGTCGGCGCCTGCAGAGGGACCTGAAGAGAACCGTGGATGCTCGTCTCAAAATGAGTGAAGAACTCAGCGGTGGCAAATTGAAGGTCTGACAGCAATCCAGTATTAGAATAAAGACAATAAGTTGTGAAGAAATGTTGCACTTTGATCATGATGTGTGTGTTTCTCTTGCAGCCCAAACCTATCGATGTGCAGGTCATCACTCACCACATGCAGCGCTATGCTGTGTGGTTTGGAGGATCCATGCTGGCCTCAACAGTGAGTTACACACACCGATTAACCCAAACCGACTACACAATAGGAATGTATTACTTAGAATGAAGTGATATTCAACACTGATACAAACACGGGTAGAACTGGAGGTTGTAATACTGGAGCTCCAAGCTTTACACTGTCCTTAGTAACTGCCTGTCCCAGGCTGTGGTGGTTCATATTTTAGAAATGAACTAAATTCATTCGAGCTTCTGGTAGACTGCTGCAGCATTTCTACCTGTGGGCTTTTTATTCCAGGGTTTAACCTTGCACTTTAGGCCAAGCCCATTATAGATACGACTATCTAGAACAGTAAATAGCTACAGATTTTTTTTGTTCATTGCATGGCACTACTACTACTGTAAAGTCTTTTAACCTGCCTTTATAACATATTCTTTGTTTGTGTGTGTTTTTCCTGTCATCTAGCCTGAGTTCTACCAGGTGTGTCACACCAAGAAGGATTATGAGGAAATTGGCCCCAGCATCTGTCGCCACAACCCTGTGTTTGGTGTCATGTCCTAAAGAGTCCATAGATCTACACACACGCGCATACACATATACACAAAGGGATTGGGGTTGGGGTGGTCAGGGCTGGGGAGAACAAAGAGCAGGCCACTGGAGAGAGAGCTCATTTCGGTTAACACCAAACCTGTCTGCTGGATCCAGATGATGAATGTTGTGTGTATTTGTTTGTTCGTTTGTTCATGTTATTCCCAGTACAAGGGGAAAAATACGATTACTAGACCAAAATGACTCCAGCTCTTCTCTGCCTCTGCTCAGTAATCTATGGGTGTCTAATAAACAAAAAATATCCCCCGTCGAGTAAAATATGAGTTAACATTAATATTGACATTCATTATTGTAGTGATGCAGAAGACAGCTGGTGTTATTAATGTTTAAAGCAAAAAGCGATTTATTCCTAAAAAAGTTGGCCATGCCAGTCTTCTTCCCCCGTTCCCAAACTGCATCATACTCAAGGTGCTTCATCTTCTTTAGCAGGCAAAGCAGGGGGGAAACTCCAGACCAGATTAAAAAAAAAAAGAGAGACTTTGATCCACCGCTTTGATTCTTCTTGCGCTTTCATCAATTTAAAAAAAAAAAAATTTCTTTTTTCTTGCATTTTCATCAAATTAGTTTTAAATACGTGACTGCTTTTACCTCCAATCATATCATATATATTTACATTTTCTTCCCTAACCGGACGGAAATGCGTTTATCAATAACGATAGGATTATAATGAGCTTGAACAGGAATGACTATCGGACCAGTATTGCTAACTTCGTGGACTTTTATATTTCATTGAACACCAAATTACAGCAGGTTTGGATTTGTAAATGCAAATGCCTAAAACATTCCAATAAAGGCTTAAAAATGTTTCTACAAAATTGTTCTCGTGGTTTTTTTTTCTTTGGTCTTCAGGATCCAAACATTCATTTCAAGTTATTATAGGATGCAAATTGTTCTATGAAAATATTATTGGTGACTATTCGATGTTTATATTATTAATGGCAGATTATAAAAATGGCGGATGTGTTTAAGGGTAAGGAACTTTGTATGCTTTCTGCCTGACCTTGCAGAGACCTGTAAGAGCAAGCTCAATATCGATGAAACAAGCTTTATCCTGGAAACACTTGTGGGCAATTTTCCATCATTATCTGGTATTTCTACTTTGCTAGCTTTCATGAACTTAGCAACACATCCCAGTGTGTGTATCAATCACAACATTTTACATTTCATATTAGTTAAACAGTTAACCAAGTAAAAAATATTTTCTATTGGTTAAAATAGAACCATTAGAAACATTATATACTTTACAAAGCATTCTTATAGATTTTTATTCAGCCATGTCTTTTGATCAAACCATTTTTGAGAATATTTTTTTTTAAAAATAATTAAGTTTGCATGCCATTGTTTGAAGTAAAAAATAATCATTGCATTGCATACATGAAAATCCAGGCTAATAAGTGGGCATTTTATATTTCTGCACTGCTTAAGCTGTCAACAAGAGGGCACTCTTATACTGTACACCCTAATAAATGTCTTTGAACAAATGATTGCAGGCATTATTCACCCGCAGTGTGGTGAAAACCTACTGGACCATGACTCATATCCTTTTATTTACAATAAATAAATAAATAAATAAAAAATTACACAGTGCCTATGAAAAGTATATGCTTCATTATTCTCTTTTGACACATAATCTTAGTCTTGGCTTCTGTAGGCTACTTCATCCATCTGCAGTGGAATTAGGTTTGTGTGTGGATGATCCACCACATGGCATTACAGCTCTTGATTTGATCCATGCACCATGCTGACATGAGGAAATAGTTAGAATTCTAATGAATTAATAGAGACTGCTTCAAATGCTGTTTTAAACATCCAACTCATACTCCACCGTTAAAAAAAAGCTATATAAGGTTTCTAACAAATAAAATCATCCAGAAATAGGTTTAATGAGCACATATTTGGTTTATAGTAATCTTTAAAAGGAAATGGTAGATATGTCTTAAAACCTAGATATGTTCAGTAGCTAAGATAAAAAATTTTTGCTGTGACATTTGCATTATGTAAAAATAAGACACAATTGGGGTGTGATGCTGTTACCACCCTTGTGTTATGCAGATTATTTTCCTATGAATGTACCTCTTTTTTTTTGTTTCTATTTGGGGACAACACATTAATTAATTGATGCACATATTTATGAATTGGCACCGGTATTAAACTGGATATCCTTCCTGACACAATTCACCAGCACTGAGAGTGCACTGGCTTGGCCAGGGTTAGTTCCCTGCTTCCTGGACTTGAATCCAGGTCACAGCAGTGAATACGTGGAATCCTAGACCACCAGGGGACTGTATTATTCCTCTTACGCTGTAGCAATTTGCTGTAACAGTTGCATTAAAAATAAAATAAAAAATAAAGCATTAAACACATGTTCAATGATTTTCAAGTTGCATTTTGTGTTGTGGAAAGTCATCAGAAAATTATAACATCTATGATTTCAACACCCCATCCAACTGTTGCTATGACATAAGTGTATATATGTTTGCAAGAACCCTTTGGTTTACAACCCTCTATTTTTGCACAATGTCTAAAACCACAATGTGCACAATGTCATGTACAATATACAGTATGCACAATGATCAGCGCTATTTTCTGTATCTGTCCTGTAGTGTTGTGTATTGTCTGTTTGCACTGTCTGTTGTCTCATACTGTTTGCACTAGGTTGCACATGATGCACATTATATGGCTAGGACAACTTACTTTACTCCATATCTCTGTGTTTTATGTAGCGCAATGGTCCTGGAGAAACACTGTTTTATTTTACTGAATCATCTACTGTACATATGGTTGAAATTACAATAAAAGCTTTTTGACTTTACTTGATTTGAATTTGCAATTTCTTCAAATTCCTGTCTTTATTCCTTATTAATAAAAAAAAAATAGAATGATGTAAAAGTGGAATGATGTATGTCTCTTTGTGTTCATGTAGAATTCTGAACTGTTTGTATAGTGCAGTGTATGGTACACAAAATTTCGTCACTAAGTGTGCGCAACCTATTTACTAATCTGCAAATATTTTTTTCATAGTACAACAATAACATAATGAAACCATACTAAACCTAATCCTTCACAGATTTGTTCATTTTCATTTTTATATCATTTAAAGAGTGTCAATACAGACTTACAGGCCAATAAACATTATCAACACATCTGTTATAGTTGTAAATACCATTAAACTAAACGTAATTTTTCAGAATAGTTTTATGATTATGTTTATGGTTTACTTTAAAATCCAATATGCTACAATATTTACCATATACCATATATACTGTATTTGGTATTGAAACATTGAGAATTCTCTCAAATCCTGCACTGCATGTGTTCCACTTGCCCCAACTTTTCAGTTCTGCACCGGCTTTGTGGTGATGGCATTAATATTCACACCATTACCTGTTGTAAAACTGCATCAGGCTGTCTGTCATTTAAACAAGTGCTGAACGATGGATTCAATTAAGCCGTAAGGACTGCGGCTGCTAAAAGATTGATGAGACGCTGCATAAAGTGTGGGTGTAATAGATGCTACTGAGCTAACTAAGAAATCTTGTTTGTTACAGACATGGGTGGTGTTTTTAAGTAAATAAAGGAACGGGAGAAACGCTTGAATAAAAGGCGTGAAAGTAGAAGACACTCAATCAACCATTACAATGACACCGTTGGGATTTTACTGCTCTCTATATATTCATATTAGAGTTATCATTGTTTGAATGCAACACTTCTGATGGAGTGTGTTCGGATTAATTATTCTTAATCCAAAGACCTTCTGTTATTACTATTAATACCACAACTATGATAATGACTGCTTCTACTACTACTACTACTACTACTACTACTACTACTACTACTACTACTATTACTACTACATTTTTTATAGAGAATTATACTTATACACTACTTTCCCCAAGAATATTTCATGGAATTACCTAAGACCAAGTGAAGCAAGAATGCTCTAAGTTTATTCTGGATATGGTGACATTGTATGAATTGTGACTTGTGAATGTTCTCAAGCCCATCATCAATACTGATGCAAAATTTGGAAACCTTGGAATTTACTGTACCTACAAATTTCAAGTTATCATTGGTATTTACACAGGCCACCAAACAAGAAATCTATAATATTGAGCTGCCTAAAAAATTTGTAGATAAAGTACCATATCTGATTTCCACCAGCATATAAATACTCCAAATATAAGTATTGTCCAAGGGGTGCAAAATAATTATTTTGTCATAGCAAATTAATGACCTGATCTGTTGGATCCTCCATCAGTAAGACAGTTTCACAGTAGGTAAAAATAAATAAATAAATAAATACAGTTTAAATAATCAAGTCAAATCAAGACTGCATTCTTTTTTCTCTCAGTGTGGACAGCTGGGGTGGTATTCGTGTGTTAATTCATCTATTATTTGTTGCATGTGTCTACAAGTTCACATGCAACAAATAATGCTGATTATTATAATAATCTAGCTGATATTTGATTAATTAATCATCAATCAAATCAAAGCAGGTACAACCTTCTTAGTTATCAAAAACCTTTTTTGGTCCACATTTATTCATAAGGTGTATATTCAATGGAATGTAAACAATACTGTATACTGGTTATATTAATTAATTCTGCCACATAGGAATTCTAACATCTCAGTCTGTTCATTTGCAGTGTGCAGTTTTTACAACATCTGTTAGCCATGTGACTACATCACTTGCATAATCACTATGTATAATCTGTAAATATAAAAGACATATACATTATTATGCAACGGTTGATTGCCTTGAATCATTTCCTATCTTGGAAAATGTTGGTGGTGAGTGAATAGGGCCAGGAATGATTTTGCATGCTTGTCTTCTGATCCCAAACAGCTACAGGTTTTGGAGGGCATGCAGTTCACGGTTAATTATGTACTTTGCTGATTGGATGATGTGCTGTAGCCTGGCCTTGTCCTGTGTTGTGGATGAGCTGAACCAGACTGTTATGGAGGAGGTGAGAATGTACTCAGTGAAGGCCGTGAAGCACTGAACCAACACGGACTGAGGAAGATTGCACATTTTTAAATCTGCTGCTGAACGGTATTGGCAATGGAGTTGATCTTAGACTGCCCTTTAAGGACCTGGGAGATTGCAACAGGGTAACAGGACTGGAATTCCAAAAACATTAAGAAAAACCTAAAAACTTTAAGAAAACTCATTGTGTATCAGTCCAATTACTGCTGTGTCATCTATCAACTTTAGTTGATTAAACTGAGTTCATTGAGTTGTAGTAGCTTCACTTAACATAATAATTGATGACAAATAGTGAGCCAACTGAGGAACTGCAACAAGACCAATTACATTTACACCCTGCTGCAGCTAAAATGATTCAAGCAGATCTAAGGCTTCTTAATCCTAAGATCTAAGACCCAAGATCCAACCAACCTACTGTAGCCTCTACCTGATTAAGCACAATCCATCTTGAATGAATTCAATCTTGAATGTGTTAAAATGTCACACTGCCGAAGAACTAAACTACCAATTATTTCATTCATTCAAATTCAAAATCTCTCTTATGAATGTGCATACTTTTGGACATAATTCAGATGCAATCGTTAAATGTTTATTTGCATTTTATTTTGCACAGCAATGTATAATGTTTAAAAAAATGTAAAGGCAAATCCACTTGTAACTGTATTTTTAATGTCGACACTGGTCTGATTTTTCTGTGTTAAAAAGTGACAGCAATCCTTCCATTTGCGAATGCACTTCATCATCCTTACACTACACAGCTAAATATAAAATGCCTTTGCAATTCGGTTTGCATTTGCATTTTTACTTTTAACAAGGTAGGCTTGTCAATCAAACACTGTGGTTGGGGGTTTGGGTGGGACATTTTTGCTGCACAGTGCATTTCAGAGGAAGTGATGAAATATGTGTATTTTTGTGGTTGGGACAGATTTTTTTGTAATACTAAAATAGGGCGAGGATATTCTAATGTTTATTGCTTCGTTTTCTTCTCCTTCTTATCTGAAAATTTGAAAGAATTTCAATTTGTTTCTATTGTTTGTTTCTATAGTCCAGAAAACACTGCTATGGATGACTTTTTTTTATTATCTAACATCATAATAATTTCATGTTGATGAAGAGCTCTTGAGCTTTTTTAAACACTTGAAGTGAATTGTGTATCCTAAGGCTAATTTATCATAGAGAGGACTGATAAAATCTTACAAAAGTATAAACTAAAAAGCTTTTGGCTGCCTGTATGATAAATTATTTCATCTTAGTTTATTTAATCTAAGAGCTTTTTCATTTGAGTTACTGTATTTGGAACGTCCCTAAAGCTGTCTGCCTCTGGTGTGTTTTATGTGTTTTAAGTGTCGGTTGGGAAATCATTCAGGAGCATATAAAAAAAATATATAACATTCAGCTTTTGGTAAACAATCCTGCCTTTGCACATAGCCTTTGCATGGTGGTGTTACTTAAAAGATTGTAAGATTTTTAACTGTTTTTTTTGCATTTGGGTTTTATTTTTATTTGTTGGTGTTGCATTATGAATTTTTGTTTAGGTTGTTTTTGATTTATAGTAGTAATATGCTCCTGTGTGTGGGGGTGTAATTGAGAAGACTTGCTTTATGAATTAAGGCCTAAGTTAAGCTCTGAGCTTTAGCTGTTTAAAAGGTCTTCTACCTGCCATAATATTGTGTTTTGTTATAGTTTTTTCTTTTTTCTTTCTTCCAATTTGCAATTTCTATGTTTTGCAATTTCCTGTGAGATTTAGATTCTGTGTTTCCTCTCTAAGTTCTCTGATAGCCAGAGGGATACATCTAAAATATGTAAAAAGCCTAACAGAGAAAGCACAGATTCCATTAATATACTGAAACCAGAACTGCTGGATAAATTTAATTGATTTATTCTGACATGCTTCTTGGTCTAGAGAAAAGTGTGGACAAGGTTGGAAAACAATTTGACTTATTGTAGTAACTGGCATAAAGGAGGATAGGGTTTATAAGATATTGCATGTATTTGTAAAATAAGGATACTGTTACCAAATGCATTTGTCTACAGCAAGTAAAATTCTACTATGAACTCCGTGAGGGTTGGTGAGAATCAGCAGGAAAGCTTCAATTGTGTATGCACACACGCCAAGGCCTTCAAACAAAGTCAACAAGTGATGTACTATGATGCTATATTTGTAATGAGTGCAAATAAAATACTGCTGTCATACAGCCCTCTTTTCTTCTGCATTAAGGCGTGCTTATTGGGTTGGATGAGGATTCATTGTGATTATCCAGGATTCTTTAAACCACAGTTACATATGTAAACTGTTTTATATCTCACACCTCTTAACCACCAGGTCTGACAAGAATTTCCTTTATAACATAAGCCACAATAATACAAAGAACCAGACATACCTTAGATCTAACTGAATTAAAAGGATTCTGGAGATGACTGCCTCTGTCACTCTACTGGGAAGGGTGATGATAATCATGTAGCTGGAGAAGGAGAATGATGATGAACAGGTAGTAGCACATACAGCATTGGTGTCCAATCTTATCTGGAAGTGACCAGTGTGGGTGCAGGTTTATATGGCAAATATACTGAAAAGCAAAATCAACTGATTAAACAAGCTGATGTGAATCCTGCTTGGTTAGAATGAAAACCTGCACCTATGCCAGCCCTTTGCAGATAAAATTGGACACCCTTGTCATACAGCATATATGCTTAGGGATTAAGCCACCAGGATAATCCAAAAGGCATTGGAAACCAAGGTAATGATGGCTATCTTGGGACCAAAATTAGGACTGTTGCCAAATTCTGTGTAGGGTGCATGGTGAAGCCATTCATGGTCCAGTGCATTCTGTCCAAGCTGGCTGTCTAGACTCACCAGGGAGTGCCACATCCATTAGTTGTTGACTTGGCTAACATATGGGAGGTCCTCCTGCAGCTTGCCCAATATCTCCTTTTACACAGCATAGTAGAGACACCAATATTCCAGGGGTATGTCCTGTTTCGACCACAATGCTTATAAACCAGTAAGGGACTAGTTTGCAATCCTATTGTCTACACTCTGGGAAAACACTCCATATCCAGCAAAACATAGCCTCTGACCCATGACAAGGACACAATACCGCACATTATGGCATCCTGCCTGAAACTCACTGGCAAGCATTATAATGTGTGCCACTTCATGGCATGACAGGGAGGCATTTCTGTAAATCAATCTTCATGTAGATGTATTGTACTGTCTATTTAGAAGTAGAGTTTCTACTTTTTTTTACTTTACTCGGAAACAATCTTCACTACAATTAGTGCAAGGATGCTGCAAGTGCAGGAACCAGTCATCCAAGTCTCAAAAGTATCCTGATGCCTCTGGCTATTAACACAAGGCCATTTACATACTGTACATTTTGATTGTTGCCTAAGGATAGAAATTTCAACTGGAATACCTCGTCTACATAACCTTACCAAAATAAGTGTTGCATGAGCACCAGTATGAAAAAGTCAAGGATGATGCCATCTTTCTTCTAAGCATAGTGTTTTGAACCTTAGGGTCTACCTTTTCCTAGGGAGAAGAAACATCTTGGGTCAGAGCCAACTTTAGAAAACAGGTTACCTGTATCTCTGACAGTAATCACAAACTACAAAGCACTTAGCTCTATATGGTGTACATTGTGACAGACATGTGTACAGGGCAAGTAATATTAAGAGAAAATATAGCTGTATGAAAGCAGTATTTATTGCAAATACTGTTCCCTATGTCACTTTGTGATGTTAGTGGAATGTCTAGGCATGTACTGTATGAACACATACACAAGAAGGTATCAAAGTGATTCTTATTGCCCCTTGTGGTTTGGAGGAGTGAAACACAAACAGAATTCATCATCAGTATAGTTCAAGAGGGCCAAGGTAAAATATTTATTTATTTATTTATTTATTTATTTATTATATGGGTTTGATGGCACCAAGTGTACTGTTTATAAAATGGACCATAACAGTTAAAGGAAGAGTCTGAGTCTGAGATGAGTCTGCTGCTAAATAAACATGTGCAATATAACTTATATATAACATAGCCATGAACCTTGAAAGACACAAAATCACAAAGAGGCCAAAGGTAAACTATTAACTACTTGGTTGAAAAATATATTACTTTAAAATTGCAAAATTGGGATCACCCACATGAGATATGGGATTGAGAAGCATCACTGTGCTAAATCATGATGGACAGCAGTATTTTCAGTACACTATAAATGAAAGACACTGATTCCAACAAAGAAACATGTTTCACAGCATCACTGTGTAATAAAGAGAGACAGATGCTTAACAACCAAATACACATGAAAGATTTTTGAGTGTGCATTGGGAACAAATTCGAAAACCTAAAGCACACACTCTAAGAAAAACTACAAATGTGCTTTTACTTTGTTCGTCTATATAAAACCCTACATGCTTAGGACTCCACATGTTAGATCACCAGTGCAATTAAGATCAACAACATCTATTTATCGTTCTATTTGTCATGTGAAAGGAGGGTCTCTGGTTTTACTATGGACTCAACAGGCAGTCCAAAGATCTTCAGGAATGTGCCAGCTAAAATTAATCCTAACTTTATACTAATGTGTAAAAAGAAATCTGTTGTTTCTACCTACATAATGTATATGAATAAGATAGAAGCTATACAAATTGCATGACTTTCAATTTAAAAGTAAAAAAGTTACAAAAAACTGACATATTCTTATGTGACAGATTAAACAACTGCATAACGATACATATTTTAAAACAAGGATTTGCTGTTACTTCACATGTAAGTTAAAAGTATATCAGTGCTAATACTTTTTACACTTTTTAATATCAGACTCCTGTTTGTCAATCCTTGTTGCCTACATTCTCATGCTGTTACTCTTTTTAATAAGACTTTGATGTCTAGAGCTATGATGTGATATTAGATTTATCTAAGCTGCCAATTATACACAGGCAGTCAAAAGTTGGCCTAAATGTCAAGAAATGTGCTGAAAACATTTTTGGTTGTACAAAAATCTAGCTCTGACTGGAAATGGCTGGCCTGCTTGACTCTAATAAAACATTTATACCAGACAAAATATATTTCTCTTAAGCCGCTTAGACCAGCGATTATGTTGGACTTTTTAATTGCTTGTCAGTTTGTTTGAAATGACCCCAATAAAATCTCGCCCAAATCCTAGAACGCTATAATTCCATGATATTGTGTTCTCAATGTCAGATTATATAATGAATATCCTCTAACATGCAATCAAAGAAAACTACTAGAGGGTCACATAGACAAGAACAGACTGGAGCTTAATGTAAAAATATATTTTAAGTTATGTCTTGCCATGACTACTACCTTTTTGGTAGCAGTTGCATGTACTAAATATGCTAGCTTTGGATCATTTTTTTTTCATTCCACCACTCAGGCATTAATTAATGTTAATGATATAACATTAATTAAACTGAACATTAAACTTTATCTCTGACTTGGTTTTTATATGCTTATTTGTAAGCCGTTTTGCTCTTAGGGTTTACTATAGGTTTGCATCATGTGTGAAACTTCGGAGGTTAAAATTCTATGTGAAAATCATACTTTCTGCTACTTTTTAAATGTGTTCTGCCTATTGGTGATGCAGTACATACTAATATTTTCAGGATTCTTAAAATATAACAAAAGTTTTGAATATGTTTAATATTTAGGCTAAATCTACAGCATCGCTGACAGATTCCAAATTTTCTCACTCTCAGGATGGCAGTGGCTTTTATTTGCCCATTTTTTGGAACAGAAACATACTCCAGATGAGTCTGCTGCTAGAATTAAGTCATTCCCTAGCTCATGAATTCAAAGGGCTTGAATATAACCATAGTCCACACATTACAGATATAAATTCTCAAATGGACATGCTATACTATTTAGTCGTTAAAGTCGTTTACTTTATCTTAAAGGCAATTTGCTATAATAGGGAGCCAAAAAGAGAAAGAATTGCACTTGCCCCATGACCTATAGTCTAACTAGTCCAAGAATCATACAACGTACAGAAAGAAGATACTGCAATTCTATATTCTTCCTGCTTTAATAAAATAATTCCTATCACTAAAAATGAGCAAATGAAATTTACATAGACTGTGGGGTGTAGTGCATTAATCTCATAGCAGTGCTAGTTTTATTTGCAGTAATTTTAAAAACCTTCTAGGCTACAGTGATTCGTGAGTAGAGATTAAACTTGCTTGTATCGTTTTAGCTAAGACTCTATTATGGCTGAATGCTGACAGCTGTCCAGTGAAGCAACATAAAGAGAAAGATTACTCAGAGACCCTGCAGACTACATGGCAATTTATACTGAAGACCAAAAGATCTTTCAAATGCATGACACCTGTATCGCACAAAGTCACATGTGAAGCTGCCCATCCACTCCACAGACAAATGGTTGTGTGTGAAGGTTCTTTGAAAGGTATCAGTATAGAACTAGACAGACTAGAGATACCAGGGATAGAATGAGAGAGAGTGATGGAGAAGTAAACTTTGGTGTAATGGAAGGAGACAGGATTCTCGAAAGAGTTATCAGCCAGGCAAAGATAAGGAGGAGGACAGGCAGAAGAACGAGACAGAAACAGAACGATAGAGAGACAGACAGAGAAGGTGAATTTATATTGGAGTTTCTTTCTCTGCTCTGCTCTTTTGTTTTGTTGTGTCAAAGGTTTTGGAATCTCCATGCTGAATGTGTGAGACAGTGTTGATGAAAAAAAAATGTATTTTACATTTCAGCTTCACTGTACTCGGGAATTCAGTTAAACAATTCCACACCTGGCCACCCACTCAGACAGACAGACAGACAGACAGACAGACAGACAGACAGACAGACAGACAGACAGACAGACAGACAGACAGACACACACACACACACACACACACACACACACACACACACACACACACACACACACACACACACACACACACACACACACACACACACACACACACACACACACACACACACACACACACAGACTTATCTCTAAATTCTATTCAATCTCTCAGCTCATCTGTCTCAATAACTGTCACATACATACACTCTCAATCAGCCTTTACTTTACAGTTTCCCTCCTCCACACACACTTCTGGAATGAGCCTGTCTCTCTCTTTCTCTGCATCATCTCTCCTGTAGGCTCTGTGAGCAACTGAACAGGAACGGAGGACAAAGGGCTCATTATCAAAGCGTCAGCAGTGGACGGCTCTGCAGCTGATTCTGGGAACACTAAGAATGAGTTTTATTGGAAATCCTCGTTTCTGGACCCTGTCACAGTGCTGCACAAAGCCAGGATTTCCCTTCAACTGAGGCAGATATTCTCAGTGCTTTTACACCACTGACAACACAAAAATAGTTTAGGATTTTATTCTGGTTAAAATTAACATTTTGTATTCATATAGTGACAGCAACAGCTTGATTGAAAATAAATATTGTTCAGACAGAACATCTGTAGACCCTGTCATTCATGCAATTATCCAATCATGCGGTAGCAGTGCAATGCATTAAATCACAAAGATACGGGTCATGGGCTTTAGTTAATGTTCACATTGCATGTGCAGAATTGGTAAAAAATATTAGATCTCAGTGATTTTGACAGTAGCAGACAGGTTGGTTTGAGTATTTAATATATGTTCATACATATCAGTCTCTAAAGCAGGGGTGTTCAAACTTATTTAAAAAAAGGCCAATGTGGGTGCAGTTTTTTCTTCTAACCAAGCAGAAAGCCAAGATCAACTGATTAAACAGGTGGAATCAGGTGTGATTCCTGCTTGATGAGAACAAAAATCTTTATCGACACGGGGCCTTAGTGGATAAGACCGGACACTCCTGCTCTAGAGTTACACGGAAAGAGGTGAAAAACAAAAAACATCCAGCAAGAGGCACTTCTGCAGCCAGCAACACCTTGTCGATGAGATTGGTTAGACAAGAAGAGTCAAGAACAAGATCTCGATGCTACAATGCGCACAGACTTCACAAAACTGAAATAATAAAGAGTGGAAAATGTCCAGAACATTCACCTCAAGGTTCAATGTGTTATGAATTCTAAGCTATTTTCTGCTCATTGTTGTAAAAAAAAAATGGTTCTGTTTGTTGACATAACCTTCCTATTTGCTGAAACCCTTCTGGCCTTTTTCCTTTCTTAACAACAAAGTGTTTCCTTCACAGAAGTGCCACTCACTGCATGTTTTTTTGCTTGTTTGCACTTTCTGAAATACTCAAACCAACCCTGTCACCAACAAACATGTCACAATGTCACTGAGATACATTTTTCCCTGTCTGCTGTTTGATGTGAACATTAACTAATATTCTGGATGTGCTGCGTTTACATGATTGGCTGAACAGATAATTGCATGAATGAGTAAGTGTACAGGTGTTCCTAAAATAGCAAATGATTTGTGTATATAAATTAAATGCAAACTAACTTTATTTTCTCCCCTGTAGGATCTCAGATGTTACCTCTTCCCTGTTTTTATTCAGCTGTAAATATAAAGCTGCACACATGTAAAATCCATCTGTTGGATGTAGCGCAAGTTAAAGATCCTTCAACACAAAATAGACAGATGGTCGTCGACCTGCACAAATCAGGTAATTTATACAAAGATAGACTAGTTAAAATACCATTAAAGACAATTAAAGCCAGAATAAAAAAAGGTTTCCATGACTGAAACAGCTGGAAATATTCCAGGAATTGGACTCATGAGCACACACAGTCTACACATGTCCACCCACACACATTGTGGAGGATTGTGAATAAAAGGAAAAACATCACAGTTTAAAATGATACCGTTTTTTTGGCTCTTGTGGTTGTCAAGTTTTAAAATCGGCTCTTAAAGACCATTTTTGTAACAACAAACTCTTTGGAGGTGTTGCAAGATTGAAGCCCTTTCCTAAAGCATGAATACAGCATCTGAACTTCACCGAACATCATTTTAAGTACAACTGCCATTGTTTGTCATAGTCAGAAGAGATGAAAATAATTTTTGCTCATACACAACATCAGTGTATGTTTGGAAACTGAATGCAAGCCAACTATAGTATAAGGATGTGGGTCACTGATGCTTTTGTGCTGTTTCGTAGCAGGTTAGTTTAGTGGCTATTGTGAAGACTGAACATGAATTTTTGTATGTAGCAGGTTGCCTCTGCCTGGGGGTGCAGAATTGAGCATAAAGCTTTCGACAAAAGGATGAGCCATATATACTTACGAATCAACAGAGACATGATTAAAGAAACGCAAAATCAATATTTTCCAATGATCACTCTACTGAAAAGCTAAGGGCTGAATTGAAGAGGAAGTCCACATGCACAAACCTAAGAAAATAACAAAGGTTGAAGGTTTTTGCATGAAGGAGAGCACCATCATCCTTGTACAACTATCTTTAAATTTGTTAGACATTATATGAAGTGACCAAGTGTTGTTATTGTCTCTAGTTATTAGGGAGTTGATTATTTTCAAGCCAGTGTTTTGTAGAAGAAAATATATAAAGATTTGTCTAGATCGATGTGTCTTCCCCAGAGAAACATTCCCACTGGCTTTTCCATCATGTAACAACAGGGGAAGAGAGAAAACCTGCCATCTTTCCCTCCTGGTGAGATTGCAAAGACTGAGCCATTTGGCACAAGGCACAACCGAGTTTCATTTCTTAATCATAGCTGAAGTGTACAGCTCTGCACTGTTAAGCCAGGCTTTTACTAGATATGCCCTCAGGGAGATGAAGAGCTGCTCTTGATGTCAAAGCAGAACACAAACAGAGAGCCGTTCACTGTGGCTGAATTATTTTTTGTTAACATAGCCACGGCTTTTCACATAGGGATAAACTGCGTGTGGGTGTGAGTAGGTGAATGCTGTATGTATACAGTATATGTGTGTCGAATAAATATATTTTGAACTCTGTTGATAGCATCAGAGCTATGGAGTCTTTCAAAGCATCGGAATTGCACTAATGGAAGAAAGGCAAATTAGTTTTCTAAACACCGTGTTAATGGTATATCTGAGCACTCAGTGTGGGTGGAAGTGGGAGTGTGTGCGGTGTTTCTGAACTGTAAAGCACAAGTGTGTTTTCATGTGTTACTGAAACACGTTGATCATCGCTCCATATTCTTATTCATATTCACAGCATGTCTGGTCTTTTGCAGGCAGTGAAGCAGATGAAAAGAAGAGAGGAGGAGGAGAAGGAGGAGAGAGCAATAATAGTGGGAGAAGAAGGAGTGAGGAAACACTGTAGAAGTAGCACTGGGGGTAGGATGGGGGCGTCTGTAAGAGCTACGACCTATAATCTAAGTCTAAGGCAGCAGGTGAAAACATGCTGGCTTCATTTTATGTCAGACGAGTATACGGTCATTTTGAAGCAGGAGGAGTTGGATGAGTCGATTTAGTAGGTGTAGTTATCAAATGAAGGCTAGCTATGGGGTAAAGCAGACATAAAATACAAGAGGATCCACAACAAATTGTTATTACAATAAGGGAAACAACATTGCAGGTTCCTGGGGTTGTTTAAAAGAGTATATTTACCTGTGGTTTGTAATGCATTCCTCACACGCTGAGATATCATCGGTACATACAAGCATCACTCATACACACCTGGACTGTGGCTGTATACCATTTCTTTAATTACTGTATACATTAGTTGGTTAACAAAACCTATGGCTCTGTTCACGTGAACTATTTTTTCCCTTAACCATCAGCAAATATTTTATACACAATCTAAACTAATGGAAATTTTTCAAGTATCATTCTTCCTGTAAGAGCAATAATGCTTTCAAGAAGTAAAGAAGATTTTAACAACAGCACTAAATGATGTCAACCACGTGCTGGCGGTTAAATCAATTTACCTTCTCTTGATTTGTTTCTCTCCTCAGAGAACGCTAAGGAAAGCAGCCTCCTGATTTACAATATAATAACAAATCCCAGTCTAGTTGCTTATCTAAGCTACCTAGTTATCCAGTAAAATCACATACAAGGCAGAAGTAAAGATCAAAGCAGTTTTATGATTACAATAACACATGACGTTCTAGAGAATGCTTTCCCACCACAATATGTATAAGAATTGTCTTTATTTTGGTAACAACATACAGTATGTAGTCAGAATGATGTATAATAATGGAGGATATGGGCATTTCATTTAAAATGGAATAAAATCAAAATCATGATTCATCACTGTTTCAGCTTCCCAGGGCTAGTATTACTGAAGAAAATACTCTAGAAACAGTTCTTCCTGACTTTTGATGTATCTGAGCCACACTGCTTATTTTAAAAAAATTGCTGTAAATGCTGTGAAAAATGGTATTTCAAAACATACAAGTTGAAAGGGAAGTTTTTGATCATACATGGCAATTCAGGTAATGGACAGTGAATGCCTGTTATTTCTTTGGGTAAAGAAAAAAATTGGGAAATTTCATCATCATCATCATCATCATCATCATCATCATCATCATCATTTTCTTCACTTTCTTCTCTCACAACTAAGAAAGGTATGGTACCATGTGAATTTAGTGGAGCGTGAACTTATTTTAGGTGCAGCCTGAGGACTCACTAAAGTCAGCTGAATGAGTTTATCTTGGCTCCCACTAAAGATTGCTTTTGATTAAAGTGTTTAGCTAACTATCTAATGAATCAAGCACTGCAGTGCACCCCCGTGGGCTTGGAAGGGAATATTTATGCGTTGTGGTGCCTTAAATGTTTTCTCAGTGGCAAAATCTAAGATGACTCACATTGTCATACACATAACAAATGAAGAGACTGTGCATTTGATTATTCAGACTACTTAAACCTTTCAAACTAATATGTTTTTCTGTACTCGCAGTTTACAGTTATAGTGTTCATACATGCTTATTTGTGCATGTGTGTGTAAAGATTTGAAGGGCAAATGTTCCGTTTAAAAAACTTAGGTGTTGGTATTTATGTGGATGTTAGTTTGACATGATCCACCTACCTAAACATTGTTGCAGACCACGTTCTCTCCTTCATGGCAGTAGTGCACCCTAATGACTGTAGTCTCTTTCAGCAGGAAAATGCTTTCTTCTACACTGCAGAATATGTTCAGGAATGGTTTGTTGAACATGAAAGAGTTCATCAAACAAGAGTTTGATGTATAGACTTGGCCTACTGATTCCCCAGATCTCAATCCAATCAGGATGTGGTGGACTAATAAGTCCAACCCACAGAGGCCACACCTCACAACTCACAAGACTTAAAGGATCTGCTGCTATCACAGCACCAGATCCCACAGCACACCTTCAGAGGTCTTGTGGATTCATTGCCTCGAGTCAGAGCTGTTTGGGCACAAGGGAGACTTATACAATATTAGGGAGGTGGTTATAAGGTTATATGTGATCAGTGTATAGTTTCCTGGGATTAAGGGTTAGATTTAAATGTAGGTATTGTATTAGTTAACTGCATTAATAATTCTTTCAAGGGAAGGTTCTTACAGAAATAGCAAGAGAAACACATGTGTGTGTGTGTGTGTGTGTGTGTGTGTGTGTGTGTGTGTGTGTGTGTGTGTGTGTGTGTGTGTGTGTGTGTGTGTGTGTGTGTGTGTGTGTGTGCAAAATGTGTATACTGGGTGATAATAGGAGTTGTGAACTGGCTCTTCAGCTTAATTGCTTATTTTGCTTCTGTTAGAAGGCATTTAAATATAAAAGATCTCTTGTAGGTAGCCATTTTGTTTATCAGAGGAGAACAGATATTGACCACAGAAAAACCCCACACAAAGAAGCGGGTAATATGTTAATTAAACATTAGGATCAAATATGTATATGGGATATGATAATGACAAGCTCATTTAAAAGCCAATATGAGGCCTAACCAACTGTATATTATGGAACCATTCTACCTCTAACATGCTCTAAGAATTTTAAAAACTGAACCCAAAACTAAATTTTATTAAACTCTGGGTAGTGTAGGAATGTCAATAATAAATAGGACAGTATTAGTAGAGGATGGTTATGTGATACACAATCCTGAGGAAGAAAATTATTTTTCAAATAAAATGTCTGCAATTTCAAATGTCTCTTTCTTTGAAAGGCACCACTGAGTATTACTGTAGATGTATTGTGAAGCCAGAACATTCATTCATTCATTTTCTACCGCTTATCTGAACTTCTTGGGTCTCGGGGAGCCTGTGCCTATATCAGGCGTCATCGGGCATCAAGGTAGGATACACCCTGGACGAAGTGCCAACCCATCGCAGGGCACACACACACTCTCATTCACTCACACACTACGAACAATTTTCCAGAGATGCCAATCAACCTACCATGCATGATTTTGGACCGGGGGAGGAAACCGGAGAACCCGGAGGAAACCCCGAGGCACGGGGAGAACATGCAAACTCCACACACACAAGGCAGAGGTGGGAATCGAACCCCCAACCCTGGAGGTGTGAGGCGGACGTGCTAACCACTAAGCCACCGTGCCCCCCAAGCACAAACGTATTCTATTAAATCTTAATAAATAGACCACACATTTATTCTAATTCAGGACAGTATTAGTTTCACGTGAATTATGACTTGGTAGGACAGAAATTGCATCATGTATGGTACAAACATGAACAAGCAGCAAGGATGTCAGGGCACATGCGGCTGATGCATACAGGATACAAACATGAGAAGGCAGAAGGAGAACTGAGTAACAAAAGTTATAAAATAATGAAAAGGAACAGGACCTGGGTGGAAAGACAGTAGAGTCAGAATGCATGCTGCCACAGAGGCAGAGGGAAGCAGGCAGGAGACATGTAGACAGGGACATACTGTACAAAAGCATGATCAATTTGACAGGTAGAAATGAAATCTCTCTGGGAGCTTGTGGAATGACCAAAAAGAGAACATGTACCGCACTGATTCGAAGCCAGCATTAGAACTAATCTAATAAGAGGGCATTAGGCTTCTCGCAGGGGGCATAGACTGCCATTTTGACAAATTAATCAGTTAAGGTAAAATTGCATTAAGAAATAAGCTTTCTGTACTTGTGATAAACAAACAGACCAATGTACCAAACCAAGCCACTTTAATGTACAGAATAATATTTCTGCCATTTATTATTGAATATATATTTTTTATGGCAAACTTTCATTATATTGCTAGATATGTATAGCTCAGTGTGTACCACTCAACAGAAAATTGCACATGTAAACACATAATGAGATTTTCCAACATGTTCACAAAGTGAACAGGGATGTAATATTTGCCATAAATGCTGCTGTCCTACAGCAATAATTCACCAGAAGCTGCCACGGTATTTTGACCAGTGGAAGTAACTGTTGGAACCAAAGTTTTGCCTGCTGTCTTGGAGTCACAAGTTTGACTCAGTTGACTACTTGCCTGGGCTAAAACCTCTGAATGCATTTATAACTCTTTCTGACATATACATTGTCATGAGGGTGGCAGACAAGTTGCTCACACATGCACTTACATGATATTCTGTGCAAGGTGGAGCTTGCTACCTGATTTCATGCCACACAGATGCTTGATTACTACATTGTTTGTATTAGCATCCGAGTATGTAATGTCATCTGTGAATCAGCCATGTGGATTCTTTTAGCTTTAGTCTGTGCTGTTCTCTACTTTATACCTGAAGGCCCACTCACACCCAGTACCCCTGTGGTAAAACCACCCCCAAGTCTTTATTTTAGACATTTGTGGTGATTCTGTCTCTTTCTGTCTCTCTCTCTCTCTCTGGCACTGGACCTCTTCCAATCAGACTAAAGTATATGCTTTTACTGAAGAAAGATTCAATCTGTGGACTTTAAGATTTGATTTCTGAACTCTTTTGGAATCCCTATATTTTTAGCAAATCAAATGGGATCACTGATTTGGCTCAAATATCAGCAAAGGCATCCTCAGCATAGCCAATACTTAGCGGCCTAGCTTAATCTGATTGACAAGCATAATTATAATATACACCACACTCTGGAATGATGGTGAAACTAGAACACTCAATGAATCTAGTTTGATTCTGATATACATATGCCCTGGTGTTAAGGAGCTCTTATCTAAGTTTTAGCTTTAGTGTGATTTTAAAGAGAAGAGTGGATTTATAATAGCCTCTCTATAATAGCCTCTATCTTACTCAGGACACATTGTTAGCCAGAGCCTGCACCATGTGGCATACCTTATTCCCCAAGTAAGCTATCATATATCTTTACACTTTAGTTTGGCACTCTGTGCTGTCACGGGGCAATTCTAAAGAGTAAAACATCCAACCATACTTTCTACAATCTTCAGGTTGGCTATGACAGATGACAGCTTGCTTTGAGCCTGCCATGAGTCTTGGCATACACCACTCTCTATAGGCTTCTGAGACTAGTTGAAAGTGGTAGCTCAGTGGTAGGCCATTATCAGCCTGAAAGGACGTCCTGGGGTTAGTTGGAGATATAGCAACTATATATACTCATATGCTAAGAAGCAAGAAGGATGCATGGTCACTGAGCTATAAGGAAATATGCTGACCTCTGAATTACTCTCAATTCCTGTATCGTCAATCAGCTGAGCCATGTCTGCAGCCTAATAGTTCATTCATTTATACGGTAATTGAGTCTCCTGAGCATCCCTCTGTACTTGTTGGTCATTACTGGGTTTAAACGTTTATGGCCAACAAGCTCTTTAATCTGAGGAGATTCGGCTTTATTCAGTTTTATTTAGTATCCAAACCTGACAGTCAGAAATTTCTCACTATCCTAAAGATACAAACACTGACTGCCTGAGCAAAAATCCTGCAGCATATGTGCCTACCCACTTTATATAGAATAGAGTCTATCTATTGCATCTGTAGGAAAATTAATGTCTGTGTAGAGGCAATGCAAAAGGCCTGGAATCCAGCTGGAAAAAGCAGACTCAGCAATAACAATGCATAGCATGTTGAGGGACGAACCACTCTAGAATGCTAGCAAAGATGTTAACTAAGTGCTGCTAACCAACCGGTTAAGAATATGTGGAATATTCAAACAAGAAATCAGGAAACCATCCCAATGAGGAAAAACGCAAACAAACAAAAAACATCGAGAAATCTGAGCAGGAAAATGAAGGAAAAGCTTTTCCAGATTCCACACAGATGAACATCAGTAGGTTTTGTGAAATAGAACTTCAAACAATAAATTAATTTTGTGACAGTTTTCTGCTTTTCTAACTAACTAACTGTTGTTATTGTATACTAACAACAAATGCTAAAACATCTCTAACACTAGTTAATTCAGGATGCTACAGAAAAATCTGATTTCTTACATCCAAAGCCTGAAAGATCATTAAAACCTTTTCTTTTCCAAACCTCATTTTTTTCCAAAAATGATCATAAGCTATAATAATAATTTAAATATTACTACACATAGATACTACACATTGTATTAAATGTTATATTAAATAACTTTATGATGTACATCTCCGGTTGCTTGTTCAAGCTCAGTAGTAACTGTATTATACAAAAATATACACAGGCTACAGAATATAGCCGGAAGCTCAAAGTCCCCCAGCTCTATATCTTGAAAACTTTAGTTAGCATCCCAGACATTTATCAGCGGTGATAAAAGGAAATGATTTAAACTACAGCTCATATAACAGAAATATTTGCTCTGCTACTGGCTTGATTTAATCGTTAGCTGTTTTTTTTTTCACTTCCAAAACTGTCTCTCCATTGATGTTAATTTAGAAAAAAGGTAAGGACTTCTGTTTTAAGTACAGACAGTGAGCCATTGTGCTTTATGCTGCATGCATTCACGTAGCCTCATAATGTTCACATGAAGAGTCAAAATGACTGCAGTGAAAGGTCACATCTTCAAGGCATTGTCAGAATATTGCATGCTTGGTATGCATAGGTATAGCATCCATTCTATACACAAGGATATGGAACTGGTAAAGCTGTATTTTATTGTGTCAAAAGATAGTATGCTGCTTTGAATTTTAGTACCAATAGCTATGCACAAATTCTATTCCATTTAAATAAATTATTTTGAAATGTAGACAAAAAATTAAACATATGTATTTGATCAAATAATAGAACCATGTTGCTCATATCAATTTCAATACACAACCTATAATATATTTTTATATTTTTAATAGGTTTTTGATACAATTTTCAATATAAATCATGATACATGTACAATTCAAAGATAATTATTACCCTAATCCATAAATTCTCCCATATGTGAGAAGTGACAGAACTTGTATATTGCAAAATATATATTTTTTATTTCATCTGTCTTCAATAACCACTTTATCCTTGTCAAGGTTGATGTAGATCCACCTGGAAACACTGAGTGTTAGGCAGGATTACACCCTGGATTGGAAATCAGACCATTGCGGAGCATCATGCACACACTTATTCACACCTAAGGCCATTTTGCTTACCAACATGTTTTTGGGAGGTAGGAGAAAGCTAGACAACCTGAGCACAGCTATTTCTTGGTGTCCAGCTGTACCCTGTTAGATTGATTGTTAAAAGTGTTAATAGCTCTGAATGTCTACTCTTGGATTGAGCCCTGGGTATGCCTGTGAACACTGCATTTGTTGTTGAAAAGGGGTATAACAAAAAAATTCATAGACAGCAGAGGAAAACAACAGCAGTTGGTGACAAATACAGTGTGAGAGCTGTAAACAATAACCCCAAAACAACAATCAGTAACAATAACAACTCTCAGTGCAGGGATGAAAATATCACAATCCACTGTTCAAATAAGAATTCAGGAGCTGAAATTTAAAGGCCATACAACAAGATGCAAACCACTCATCAGCCGTTAGAATTGGAAGACTATTCACAAAGACCGAGATTAACACTGAGATTAACCTTTACTAAAGTGATGAAAAGGCCATGGGACTGGAGGTTGCATCATGGCTTGGGCTTGCATGGCTGCTTCAGGAACATGTTCATTAATCATTATTAATGATGTAACTCATGATGGTAGCAGCAGAATAAATTCAGAGGTCCACAGAAACAGTCAGTCTGCCAATTTACAGAGAAATGCATCCAATAATTGGGAGGAACTTCATCAAGTAGAAGGACAATGCAATGATGTGTATAATGAATGTTATTTATTTTAATTTACTTTTCGACACTTTGCTCATGTTGAAATTGAGTGGTCTACCAGCAAATCGGCCATGTTTTAAGGTATATGTTCACATCAAGATGTATCTTGAAGTGAAAGCTGAAAAAATGATCTATAGTCTAATAATCATCATTTTGGTCTCAGAAACTAATGCCTTCAGTGTAGCAGAAACAGTGTACTTAGGGGACTCAGTAAATATACTGTCAACATGTTATACAGTCCAGTATCCTAGACTGTAATATATTGCCTCACATTTTTTTAATCACTTGCTCTGCATGATTATTCAGATTTAGCTACAGTATGTTTAGAGTTAGCCTGTCTCTCTGGCTAATATTCAGATGGTTTGTTTTTCTGGCTCTGTGTTCAGATAACATGTGTTTCTTTGGCTGAATGTTCATAGTTAGTGTTTCTCTCTGGCTGAATGTTCAGAGTTAGTGTATCTCTCTGGCTGTATGTTCAGAATTAGTGTTTCAGGGTTAGTATGTGTCTCTAGCTGAATATTCAGAGCTGGTTTGTTTTTCTGGCTGTGTTCAGAGAATGTTTCTTTCTTTGGCTGAATGTTCAAAGTTAGTGTGTCTCTCTGGCTAAATATTCAGAGTTGGTGTGTTTTCTTGGCTGTGTCAGAGAATGTGTGTTTCTTTGGATGAATGTTCAAAGTGTGTGTGCTTCTCTGGCTGATTGTTCTGAGTTGGACTTGATCCACTGCTCAAAGCCACCCACTGTATAGAGCATTATAATGTGTGGCTTCTGTACATTGCTATCATCTCTCAAATCCCTTTGGTCCCCATTAGCATTGCTGTATAGCAGCAACTCAGAACTGCAGCATGTTTCATTTCAACAGCAAGTACAGAGCTGTCTCTGGCGTTAAAATTATCTCGTAACATGTGTACAGCAAAGCCCCTCTGTTGTATTAACTCCTTTAGTGTTCATTTGGTTCACTTCAGTAAACAGTGTGGGTGTTCTTCTACAGGACTAGTGATTTTGCAGTGTGACAACATAGACGGTGAGTGTGTGCATCTGTGTTTACAGAATCTGCATAAACAGACCTCAGCTTGATGGGGTTCCTGGACTGGTCATTGCCAGTAGGAAAGCTGGTTTATCGGGAAGAGTTTGTTTATCTCAGAAAGACTCAGGTGATAGAAGTGTGACTGACAGTTGATTACCATTGATTTAAATGTGCACCCTGTTGCAAATCAGTTAGTCATTAAACATTAATGTTTAATTTACATGCTTACTACATTGTTAATGCAAACTTAAACACCTTTATGCTTATGTAAACCTTGTGTTGCTGGGCTGTGCCCTACAGGTGCGCATATATATCACAGAGGGGGAGATAGCAGGCAGAGTGGAGCAGAGAGATCCAGCTGAGCACATTACGCATCTGATTCCCCACGCACTACTGTCGGATCGCAAAAAAAAAAAAACACCGAGGATAGGCTGCTTGCTGGTGCACATGCTTTATTTGCTGCTACTTGTGGACAAAGTGGATTAGTGAATTTCGAGTCGCTGAAAGTCCGGCTCAGACTGCGTCTTTTGGGTCGGGTTGCGACCGAGCTTTGAATGCAAACATGAACCAAACAGCCACCGTTTCCCAAGTGAAGTGTCAATCCTCTAAATCCATAAAGGTAAGACTATTTACCAGTCTTCTGTTTCTGCATCACTGATTTCGGGCTGATTTGTCAGTCGTGGCTGTTGTGTGTTCCGGTGATGGGAGATGAAGTTTGGCGACTCACCGCTCCAAAGTTGGCAGATGATGATGATGAGGATGATGATGAGAGTGATGATGAATAGTTTTGCGCAGAGGATCTCCGCCACCGCGCCTTTTGCCTGTTCCACACGGCTGAAAATCCAGCCGTTATTCTTTGCGTATTTGTGTTCATTTGTGGTTACTTTCCTTTAAAGCAAATTTATACTGTATTCAGGGCGTTTTGACGAAATGTGCATTTGGAATGGCTATATTACAATGCATGTGTGTTGCTCTATTATATAAACACGTAAACACGATATAAAAACTGAATTATAAAAAGTGAATGCTGAGCAAGTGGAACAATGTTTGAGAAGCTCATTTGGTCCCCAAAACGCATGAAGATGTTGTAATTCAATACACGTCGAATGCCGCACTGAGGAGCGCATATATCACTCCCTTTGCAATGCGTAGTGTGTGTGTGTGTGTGTGTGTGTGTGTGTGTGTGTGTGTGTGTGTGTGTGTGTGTGTGTGTGTGTGTGTGTGTGTGTTAGGCGCGCTATTTCATATCTAAAGGATTAGTGAGGTGCATTAACATTGCGCAGAGCCTCTGCTGAGAACAATGCGAGTTTGCAACTTCACGCAGTCAGCCCTTATTTCAACAGCCGTCAATGAACTATTAGTCTTTCAGCAGCCACACGTTATATCGTATTCTCTCTTCCCACGTATGCCTACAGTCAGTAGTGGATTATGTAAAAATGGCAGTGTAGACAGAGCTGGTGGGGTTGCACTTGCAGCTGAGGTTTTCATCTGACAGTGAAAGATGAGAGAGTGTTATGAGCTCTGTACTGCATGTCAGTCAATACTCCGAGGGAGCAGCAGCGTGACTTTAAATCCTCATTGCAGTCTGTCATTAATTTGTGTTGAAATCCACAACGGCAAGCACAAGCCAAGCAGATTCATCAGCAAAGCTTGTTGAATGGAGAAGGTTTACTTTGCTTTATGTTAAGAGGTGTGTGTCGATTTTAAGTGTGTGCAATTGATGGAAATTATTAACATTTGGCTTGATGTTCATTCCGCCTCATTCATCCTCACTGTGCTCGATAGCAATATGATGGAACCCGAGACCCACATGATATCTTGGGATGTTTGACGGATGAGCTGATGTTCAGTCTGCCTGCTGCTCAAAGAGCTGAGTGCCTTCATCACCTGATGAGTTGTCTCCTGATTGCACCAGGCACACAGCATGGTCAGCTTTATTAGACCTGTTAGGTATTGTGCCTGCTGAACTGAGCGCTCGCGTAGGGTAAATGCAAAGGTCAGCTGTGACAGGGGGGTCAATCAATAAAGAGTTCAGTCCAATTATAGTGAGTAAAGGAGCTATCATCAACCTGCAACTAAGCATCCACACACACACACACACACACACACACACACACACACACACACACACACACACACACACACACACACACACACACACACACACACACAAAACCTGGCAAACTATTGAAGTATTTTCTGCATCTGACACTTCATGTGCTTTAAACAGAAATCAGGATAGGTAGAATTCACACTCACTGGCTAGTGGAAGCATGCACAAACACACTACATTTCACAAATCAAGTGCAGAATATTCTATGACTATACTGAACTGATGGAGTGGCAAAGAACGAGAAAAGAGAGAGAATAAACTGAAGTTGGCTCATTCATTTATTTAAACCTTTTAAAACAAGCTCTGAAAGTGAATACAGAACCACCAGCATCATTCATTCATTCATTTTCTACCGTTTATTCTAACTTCTCGGGTCACGGGGAGCCTGTGCCAATATCAGGCGTCATCAGGCATCGAGGCAGGATACACCCTGGACGGAGTGCCAACCCATCACAGGGCACACACACACACACACACTCATTCACTCACACACTCACACACTACGGAAAAATTTTCCAGAGATGCCAATCAACCTACCATGCATGTCTTTGGACCGGGGGAGGAAACCAGAGTACCTGGAGGAAACCCCCGAGGCACGGGGAGAACATGCAAACTCCACACACACAAGGCGGAGGCGGGAATCGAACTCCCAACCCTGGAGGTGTGAGGCAAACGTGCTAACCACTAAGCCACCGTGCCCCCACCACCAGCATCAATGTAACACAAAATTTTGTTGCCCAAGAACTGAGAAGTGTGAGAAAGTGTTCAATTGGCCTTCAATTATAGAGAAGATTGCATTACACCCATTAATCTGGGCTACACCACTATTGTTTACACGTTTCTGAAGCTACCAACGGCTCATTGAGAAGTGTAATAATACCACAATCTGGCAAAAGATAATCACAAAAAAGCTCATTTCTGAAGCAGCAAATAAGTTCCCGTAATAAATTGTACCATTAGTGTGTGATTCTCACTGAGGCCTTTTTGCTCAATAACATTTTTGTCTGCATGTACAAACATATATCTGTCCAAATTTATAAAGCATCAAACTATAACAAGTTCTTTATCACATATTTTCACATATTTTTCCCAGAAGAGTACATGACTATTAGTATTTGCGGTTTTTGGCTTCTGTCTGACTTTTTCTTCACACCATTCCACAATTTGATACAGCCTTCTGCTAATAATGTTTAGTCTTGGCTGGCATAAAGTTACACTCTGTGATTTCAGAAGAAGCAAGTGATCTTGTTTTTCAGCTTTGCTTGTAGATATTTAGATAACGATCTATGTTTATTACAGATCAGTATAGATTAGAAAGAACAGGTAGTAATTAGACCACATAAAAATATATCATTCAATTATAATTCATTTGAGTGCAAAGAAAATGATAATGATTTATTAATGATGGATCTCAAAGACAAAAATATCAAGAATAAGAATATACTTATATAATTGGTGCAAAAAAAGAATGCTAATTTCATTAAGGTTGGTAAGGAAAACATTTCAAATTAAACGACCTATTAGTGTATTCTGAAATAATGCTGAGATTGTATATATGAAATATTTTATGACAACAGAAGGTTTCTAAAAACACATATATACTTATATATGAAGGTGTAGTGAGCAAAAATTTATAGAGATCTGGAGACAGACCTACTCCTTCTGGAAATTATTTCCAGGCTCATTTTTAAAACCATGACTTGTTCACACCACGGCTAGCCCTGACTTAAAACCCAAAGTCCCAGGCTAATAACCCAGGAGTAACCACACAGCAGAGCTCTTGTTTATTAGAACAATCTGAAACACTAGGACCCAATCCACCAGGGAATCTTTAAACCATATTCTGGACTAAAATACAAGGATAACTGTATCATTAGAAATGGTTGCATTATAAAACAGCAGTACTGTATATTAATCATGAAGCGTCTCTGAGTGGTGCATTCGATCTTTCTAGAGTAGGAGTGAAACCCCACAAATCAGAGATTACTTACAGTTGTGGTGAATTAAGCATGCTATTTAAGACTGTCTGTCAGTTTGAAAAATCATTTATAAGAAAGAATCATTTGCTGTGAGCTCAGAGAAAAATAAAGTAAAATAAAATGAAGGAAGAGAATTCCCCATCTGCTGTACGCTTTTTGAAACCTAATGCAAAGTTCAGATGTTTATCTCTGTGCATGGCGCTATTGCCTCTCTCCAGGACGAGGTCAAATACAAACTTTACTTTCTGTTTGTTTATGTGCAGCCTGCCTCTTTTGTGCTTAGTGCCCAAGGTTTTGCTCTTATTAACTGAAAGGAATTGGGTGCTCTAGACAGGCAAGAATCCAATGTGCTCCCAGTGAATGTTAAAAAAAAAGTTTTTTGTTTTTGTTTTTTTGTTTGTTTATTTTTTTGGGGGGGGGGGATTTACTTTTCACCACCGTGAGATAAAAGGTTAGTATGGGCTGCAATGTGACAAATTTGTACTCCAAACTGTAACCATAAATCATGCTACACTCCACTGAGGTGCCTTCAACTGTACAATTTCCTTATGTTTATAGGAGACATGCAGTAATTTCCTGAGAGGATAAGGATGCAATGATTTGCATGGATTAAAACCAGTTGGAGCACTAGAGCAGGTATTTTGGTTGCTCTGGGGAGCTTCTCTGAACATCCCCTCACTCACTCAGATAAAAATCTGAGTGAGTGAGTGAGTATGAGAGGATTTATTGATAAGAGGGATCGTAAACAGACAACAAAAAAGTAAAATAGACCAGGACCTGATTAACAATTGTTGCAAGAAGATTACAAGCAGCATAGAAGTGTAATACATAGCAGAGTTGAAACACATCCATCCAGTTTCTTAGTTTCTTCAAATTGGTGCAGAATTACTAAAAGCATGATAAAAAGTTTCACAAATTCAGATATATTTTTAATTTGGGAGGATTAAATGTGTTAACGGATTTAGAAATGAATAGCCATAGATTTTAGAAATGAATAGCCAATTACTACAAATAAAGTACATTAAGCTCATAGCTAGAGAGGATATTTGCACGTTTCTCTCTATCTAGCTGCTTAATTCTGGCCTTTTGGAGTGTTTACTGGCCACATTTTAGTTAGCACTTATTTGCACAGCTTCACATTTGATTAATATGAACACTTGTTTTTTGATGCAGCAATCACATTACTAAAGTGAATGCTTTCTTTGCTGCTTGTTAGGTAATTATAGAAGATAATTACAGAGCTTTTAAATAACCCAAAGATGCTTTAGAACAGCTATATTACACTGAGACATACTAGTGAGAAGATGTAGAAAAACAACCGAGAATATGTTTTAATAGGGGGTCAGTGAGGGCTCAAGGTACTAAAGATTTACTGTAGATGGTGGAATACTGAGCGTGGTGGATTTAAGGGTGCAGATGGGCTGGTAATGAAACAGAAGACTAGAGACATAAAAAAAAAGCATGTGTATTACAAGATTTATAGAGTAACTAAAGAAAATATTTAAGAAGATTAAATATTTTGTTTTATCTGATAGCCAAGTCCTAAAGTATTGCTGTAAAATCGGACTGAGGTGGAAAATCTGTGAGAAGTTGAACACATAAATCTTTAAACCTTTGGTAAGAAACAGAACTGATAGCACTGTGGACAGAATTGCAACAATCCGACTGCATAGAGACAAACGCTTGACTGAAGGATGGAACAGCAAGTGGGAAAGACAAGCTCTGAGTTTGTCAATGTTCTCGAAATGAAAAAAGAGCTTTTTTCAATATAGAGCTTATACTGTATGGTAGTCAAAGGAGAGAGTATGGTCTAGAATGACTCAGAGGTTGTGAACAGAAAAGGTAGGAGAATACAGTAGGCATGGTATCAATATAAAGGTTTATATATTTATTTATTGCTAAGAACTGCTTTTGAGTCAAAGTTTTAGAAAATCGTGTTATCGTTTTTTGAAATTAAAATAGTCATTTGTCATCCAAATCGAATTCTCAATAGACAAGCAACAGTTTAGGCCAGTGGCAGGTATTGTGTGGGATTTATGTCTGAATGTCATCAGGGAAATATCAGGGAAAGTTATGATTAAAGCTTTATATGGTGTGGCGAAGAGATTGGAAGTATCTAAATTATAAAAGTCAATGGACCGAGAGCTGAGCCTTATGTAATAGTGGAGATTGTGGGGTCTCGCCAGAGAAGGTAATGAAATGTTTTTTATCCATCAGATAAAAAGCTAAACCAGTTCTCTGTGCTGTACTGGCAATACTCAATTTACAAAGCGTTTGGCAAAAGGATAGAGTGGCCCATAATATCAATGACTGTGTCTAAATCTAATGAAAAATATTCTTAGAAGTTTCTTAGAAGTTTCATTAGAAGTCATTGTACACTCTTTTCCTCTGTCTTCCATTCATGAAGTTCTTTCTTTTTATTGAATTCTGAGGTCTGCATATTTATGAGGTTGTTATTTTTAATGCAGTCTTTGCTGTTTTAAACTCCTTAGTCCAGAGGCTAGAATATAAAGAAAAATTAATTGCGAAAATAAATACAAAAGAATTATTCTAAAAATAATGCAAGTAATGATTGCCTGAAGCCTACCATCCGTTGACATCACCAGACTCTTCACTGCTGATGCACCCTTAGGCTTGTAGTCCCGCTTATTTATTATTATGATTTTCTTTGTACTTTTTGAAGGTCTTTTTGTCTTTAGCTTTGAATCCACAAAGTGAACAAAGCTCAGAATGTTTTAGGTCACGCAACTGGCTTGGCTACTTTGCCCTAAAAAACTTCATAGTTACTTTAGCAGTATATTTCAATCATTTTCCCCGCTACAAGCTGAAAAGCTGTCTAGTGAATTGCTTTTGTTCACTTCAAAATTTTATCCTGCTGGCATCAGCAACCACATTGTCAATAAAGACAAGTACTGCCAGCTCCACTTTCAGCTATGTTTGCATTATTCTGACTCGTCATCAGGGAACTTAACGTCTTGATTCCAGAAAAAACTTACCACATTACATACTGTAGGCTAAAAGTTTTGTAGTATTACCCTGCAAAAAAACTATAAAAAATATACAGCACATGGAAGATAAAGCTCTAGAGACAACGTACATTGAAATATTTATTATTCTTAGACTTAACAGACCACAGCCTACAGCATCTCACATTGACACCTTCACCTAATATTACATACAGCATGCCTGTGTTCAATCATCCACACACCCGATAAATAGAGACTTTGAACTTTCACGCATCGCTTAGCACTGTTCTGCAGCTGACACACCAAGCCTTCATGCTAGTGTTTATGCTTCCCTGGAATTTGTAATCTTTCTTTTGCCTGTTTTTGACTATATGAGTAAGCTAAGTGTGTTTTTGGGATCTGTTTGCTATTTGCCATCTTTAATAAACACATTACCTGCAACTGCAGCTGTCTATGATGTCTGACATTGACTAAATAACTGCTGCTATAGTGACCAATTATTCTGATTCAGATTTTGTTTTTTGCAGATTTTGTTTCTACATCCATCAAAAATATTCTCCATTAGCTTTATTGAGTCTTTGCCATACATTTAAATGCCCATTCAGGCCTTGTTAATTAAATCGATCAGAGGAATTAAGGTAGATAATATTAAGTTGTAAATATAAAAAAGCGATTCAGTGCAGAGGACTTTTTTCAATAAGTCTTTTTTTTTTTGTATTATTACGAGAGTCTGAAGACAATGCCAAGGCTGGAAAGTATCAGTACATGAGTACATGGCACACTGTTAATTATACTTTATGAGTGTACAGTAATTAAATCATAGCACATTTAATATTTAGTTTTGAGTTTTTAATAAAATGTAATATTGAACTAAATATTGAACTATAAAGTTTTGATCACCATTACAGAATAAAATAATATTTCACCCTGGATAAGGCAGTGCAAATTTAAATTTTAAATTCAATTTTCCTACTGTACAATGCTTCAAATGAGACAGGGTGAAAATGACCTGCAAATTATGTGAGCCAAAACTGGTGGATATATCAGCATTTCACATCCAACCTGTAGAACCATGTGCAATTTGCTTGAGTTGTCTTGACTAGGCAGATCTCTTGAGAGTCAGTTTTGATTTTCACAATCCATTGCCTGTTTGTTGTAAATCTACACAATATGACCAAATGTTTGTGGACACCCATATGTCAGCTTTTCCCTAAGTGTTGGCACAAAGTTGGAATCACAGTTTCCTAGGATCACTTTATATGTTACAGCAACACAATTTCCCTTCACTGGTATTAATGGGTCTAAAACCTGTTAATGGGTCTCACTGTTAAAGCATCACAGTGCCCCTGTGCACAAAGCAAGTTCCATAAAGACATGGTGTGCCAAGTTTGGTGAGGAAGAACTCGAGTGGCCTGCACAGAACACTGACCTTAAACCCACTGAACACATTTAGGATGAATTGGAATGTAGTGCCGGGCCTCCTCAATCGACAGATGTGCCTGACCAAACTAATACACTTGTGGTTGAATGAGCAAATCCCCACAGTCAAGCTCCAAAATCCAGTGGGAAGCCTTTCTTGAAGAATGGAGGTTATTATTACAGTAAAGGGGGACTAAATCTGGAAAAGGATTTTAAAAAAATCATATAACCTCGGCAAACCAAAAACTAAACACCACGGCAGCATTTGGAAAGTTAGCTAGCCAGCTAACATTTCTTTTCTTTATATACAGTTGATAATTGAGGTGATTTTCACTTCAGCATCGCTTACCTGGTTAGTAAACATAAGAGGAGAATAGAAAATAGATATTTTTGTATTAGTTGTTGTTAAAAAGTTGGAAAAGCTTCTTGACTTGATAATTGTACAAATATTAAAAAGCAGTTACAAGAGTTTGTAAATAGTTTTTCACCATGTGCCTTATTTACTCGATGATTAAATTTCTTGATGATTACTTTTACTTTAACTCAACAGGAAGTATTTTATATATATATAACAGAAGTAGTTTTATTATGAAATCGTTTAAACATTACTAAAACAGACTGTTTTAAAATAATCTTGGGTTAGAGTGATAGTCTATAATCATCTTGTGTTGAGTCCTTGTCAAATAGACTTACTTGGGAAATATTTCAAAGTGATGTAAATCATTTTAAGCAGGTGTACCTCCTTCATACCCTTGACATAAATACAGATTGAGCTTCAGTAGCCCATTTTGCAGATATCTCACCACTTTTCTGCGATTCACCTGTGAAGCTTTAGCCAAGATTTTGACCCCATTTTCATGATTTTATTTGCTTGTTTTCAGATTGTGCATCCTTTGGAAACTGTGATATTATAACTAATTGAATATTGAAATATGATTATTATAATGAATTTGGTTTAAACTCTAAACTGAGAAATCCTTGTTCCAAATCGAAGTGAGTTTACAGTAGTCATGACCATGATAAATGCAAATTGCAAGCACTGATTCAACCCATTAGAGACAGATCAAAGAGCTCATTATTCTTGGTACTCAGAAATCAATATATTATATATTTTTTAGATGGTGTAGCATTACAAATAAAATGTAGCATGAAGCATTAAGGGTAGCCATCTGTCCCTCCTCAGCAACCCCTGTGCATCCTCCCTATTGACCAGCTGGTCTTGAACCAATGCCATGTTTGTTTCATATAGCGATTTGTTTTTTTCCTCTTATCTGCTTGTTTTTCTATCTCACTAGAACAAATCCTATTAGCAATGTTATATAAGGCTAATCTGAAGTCAATTTTATTCCCATTTTCATTAAACACTATATTTGAATAATATAATTCACTGTAGATTCATGACAAAGTTTAGATTTAAATCAATAGATTAAGCTGCCCCTACTGTCATCAAGTATAAATCTAGCGTTCAGTAGGTTCAGTGTTCAGGTTGAATTATCTGTATATATATATTTTTTTTCTATAATAATGAAGCAGTTGGTCACTGTTCTAAGATCACACACTATTAGCACAGTTACAGTGGTGTTCAATAGAAGAAAAAAATAATTTATCTTAAATATGAGGGCTGTTAGCTTCTAAACATAAAAGAGAAATAACTCATTTTCTCACTACCCATTTTCTAGCAACATTCAATTTCTCATTAATGAGAAATCCAACATAGAAGTAGTGGAGACGTAATCATTAGACCACTTGCGGAACACAGTGCCATGGTGCAATTGTGCAGTACTAAGACTTGGTTTGATAAGTTAGAGATATATAAGATGCTGTCTGAAAGTATCCTGAAGAAGTATTATTATGAAAGTTGAAGCTTTTGAACCTGATCTGTAAGAGCAGAGTGTACAGATGAGGAGACAGACTGACTGAAGGACTAAAGCACTTCTGCACTGCTTTCCTTAAGCACAGATCAACAAGCGCTAATACCCACTGCACCACTATCACCGGGTATTTGAACTACACACAAGAGAAAATACAAAGTGAGAATAGACCAATTGTCAGTTTACATCTCTTAACAATTTCAAAGACACCATGTTAATTATGAAGATTAATATGTAGGTAATTTTTCTAAAATGTCCTAAAGTTTGTGGCTTGAGACTGGCTTTATGTAGAAACCTACAAAAAAGGGTCAGAAAAGAACCACAACCGAAAGTACAGTGCGTTTTATAAATCTGGAAATATAAAACATACAGAAAACCACCGAATGTTGTGTTCAGGCTTTGTCTCAGGATTCAGGAATGAAAGGATTAGGTGAAAAAGGTCTCTGCTATGGTTTTGTTCACTTTTATATAACATTTTGTGTGTGAGTCTCAGAGAGAGAGAGAGAGAGAGAGAGAGAGAGAGAGAGAGAGAGAGAGAGAGAGAGAGAGAGAGAGAGAGAGAGATTCACACAGTCAACTTGAGGCAGGAAGTCATGCTGAGCACTGCTGTTAGCTGACACACATGGCAGGTGGCAGTTATGTTTTGCTGCGCTTATGGCATTGAGAAGCTTAGCCCTTTAAGTGCCTGTGAGGATGCTGTGACTAATGACGTATTTGTACACTCTCATCACAAACACTCAGAAAGTCAACCTCCTGCAACAGCTGTAATTATGCATGAGCGAGTCATTTTGGTTGGATGTAGCTGGGCAACCGTTGCCATAGTGAGTAAACAGGGTGGCAGTTAGAGGTGGGGCAAACAAAAGCGCAGCAGTGTAATGGGGAAAGGGCAGATCTCTGATGTACTGTGGGTTGTATGGTAATGCCCTTTAACTTGGACAGACATTAAATGCAGTGGGGAAAGGCGGAGTTAGAGTTGCCTTGATCTCCAGCCCCTTTCCCATGTTATTAAAACTTCTACTGGAAATAACAACTCTATAATAACCAAATAGAACTGAGAGTGTTGTATGTAGGTATGTATGTATATGGTTTTAACCAGTTATGAGAACACTGAGATTTGAACCTCAGTAAATTTCAGAAAATGGTCAAATCAATACGTACGCTTGTTAGTTCAATGATGTATTGTGAACTATACATCTTAATAACATGTGGTCAACAGGATACAGTTTTTTTTATTAGCTATTACATCATATAATGCAATTCAGTAATCCTCAGGCAAAATTGTTCTAACAATATGTGTAACTGGGTGAATGAAATGATAACATAACAGGTTAGGGAGACAATTGGTTCTAGACACTGTGATATATCAACAATGACGTTTATCACATTTCTGAACTGTGAACCTAAAAATGTAATCCTGGTTATTATTTGATTCAGAAAACATTATATCGCCTGTCTGAGGAGTGGTTTGTTCATTAGTTATGGTCTATGTTGTTACTGCCACTGTGGTTAAATCTGGGTGTTTTTCTTCAGAAGAACTGAAGGTCAGCAGTTCTGAGTATCTACAGCAGCAGTGTTTTTCTTGGCTTAACAGTTATAGAGTGCAGCAGTAAGAGATTGCTGTCCTAACATCTGTTGTGTAGGCTTCTCTCTATTTCCCTATAGTCCAGCTGTAGGCTTTGCTGTGACTTGCTATCTATTATCTGTTATTCAGCTAAGCCTATAATCACTTCACACACAATTCCCATATTAAAGCCCATATTGGAGATATTAGTCTCAGAAGAGAGTATGCTTCACATGTTCTTGTATTAAACAGGATCAAAAAGCTCCTACTGCTTGCACACATATGTAAAAGCCATCATGATATTGCTATGTTGTGCAATATCTCCCTGAATTATTTTGTATTACATTTCTGGTTAATGTGTATGTGTGTGTCAGTGTGTGTGTGTACTCAGGTGTGAATTAATGGTGTTGACTGGTGCCACAGGTGTGATTAGCAGGTCTTAGTGGTGGTGTTATGCTTCACTGATTGTGGTTGTACTTTACTTACTTGCAGCAACACACACTTAGCGTTGTACCGTCACACTGTCACACTCACCCTCTCGTAAAAAATAAAAAAATTGTCTCATAGCCAACTAACACAAAGCATGCTGTAACAACTATACCATGTGACAGAGGTAATATTTCTACACCAATGATTACTAACCCTGTTCCTGAAGATCTGACATCCAACAGATTGCATTTCCATCCCAAACCAGCACAACTGCTGCAGACAATACGTTTACCTGACGAGCCACATCAGGTCATTTAGATAAGGGCTGGAAATAAAATATAGAAAAATATACAAAAGGATGATAGATTTTACAGGGCTAATGATTACTCCTGTTCTATTATATATACAGAATAGCACTGCACAGATGGCTCTACAAAATAAATACTGCTACAGGTATGTAATACATGATGCATGCATTTTGCTACCTCAAACACATTACACTTAAGATAGAGAAATGCAGGTTATATGAGCCCTCATGTGGGGAAAAGTAGAAATGCTTATTTCTTTCTTTCTCTGTGTTATTAAACAGCAATTGAACGTTACATAAAGTCTAAGGACTTAGAACCTACAGTATAAACTATGATGATAAGAATGTATATAAATAGTTATGAAAAGTATCATGCACTTGGAAGGTTTTCATTTGACTCATCCTCATAAATCTCTTTCTCTTTCTCTCTCTCTCTCTCTCTCTCTCTCTCTCTCTCTCTCTCTCTCTCTCTCTCTCTCTCTCTCTCTCTCTCTCTTTCTCTGTATATATATATCTCATCTAGTATGATCTCATGGTATAGTGTATGTTAATTATTATAGCTGGAAGAAGTTCTGTGGGCAATGAATTACAACAGTCAAGATCAGAAAAAAACAAAACCAGGGATGTATTTCTGTAATTTCTTTAATTTTGTAACTGGTGGTATCAGTGCTGTATAACAGATGATATAATGCACTGCAAGACTGGTATACCTTTTCTTCCCACCAATATTTACATTTTATTTCTATCCTGTCTTCATTTAAATTTAAAATAGTTTTCACCTAGCGAGCAATACTGAACAGACAGGTTGCTATTTTATTTGGAGCAGTGACATCATCTGACACTGCAGATATGTTCAGTTGCGTCTCATCTCCATAGCTATGAAAAGTAACTTAATTGACAGCAAATGAATAAACTAACCAAGTTTAGTACATATAAAATAAATATAAACTTTGTAATGCAGCACAGAAAATAATATGTTTATTTAACCCTAACAAAATATGAATACATAGAAAACCAGTTTAGCACAGTATCAGAAAGACCAAAGAGCAATACACATATACATAGTGCTCATATGCTGTAACTATATACCATCCAAATGTGTGAGAATATGTGTAAAATCGTGATGTAATGCCAATTGTTGGTTGGTTTGGTTTGTTATTTCTGCAACCAGTCAATGGGTTAATACATACACTTTAGTTCATATGCTTCAGCTAGATGCAGGAAATTAAAGGCATATAAGCCAGAGACCAGGTGCCAGGTATTTTTATTTTATCTTTGCTGTAGGTATGAACTGATTCAGGACTTAATGTTTTCAGTGCAGAGGTGAAAACTTCTGATGCTTAGCGATGCATGTATACACTGACTTTACTTCAGAATAAAATGATGTGGCCCATGCTGGGGTCTTGGCCAGAATATTTCAGTTTGGTGTTTTTGAAACACTTTTAAAAGACTAAGCCTCGTGGGTCAGATTTAATTCATGCTCTAGTGGTTTTCTTATTATCTTCTATGACATATATTACAGAGAGTGCAATACGTGAGCTTCTGAATGCTCATGAAATAAATAATAAAGCTTGGGATACTGGAAGAATAGCTCAAGTAGAAATAGCACACAATATGTTAAAGGCTTTGCTAATGAAGTAAAAGTGTTAAAATGACAGTTTAAATGTCAGTAAAGGTTTGTATGACTGTAAGGTAAAAGGAAATAAGACTGCCACAACTTACAACTAAAATACCCAATATACAAAAAAATCACAATAATTGCATAAAATTCAATTAATCGCAGTATTGATGTAGTATTTTCATATCATTGCGCATAAAAAGGATCAGACTGAAAAAATCTATAACGGTTTGAATTACTAAAGCATTCCTCTGGCACACAGCCAGGCTCTTTTGTCTGCCATTCAATTTTCTCCCATCTGAGAGCAAGGAAAGCTTATGGCTGTCAATGTATAATAATAATGGAAACAGTGCATCTTGGCAGAATAATGAATAGTCACATACTGTTGTGTCATGGTCAGTCCACCAGGAAATTACATTACCTTTCAAGCCAATCTGCTTGGATATAGGAATGAGTAGGTGACGGCTCAGGGACAGAAAGGAGTAAGAGATGCTGCTCTCATTGCAGTCACATTTTTCTTTGTTAGCTTACAGTACATACAGTGCTGACGATAGTTTTGACAAGGCACGTTTATGTTGTAGGCAGAAAGCCCCACAAATCTATACCTACATCAATAGCATTAGTATATTCACCCTTTGCTCTATTGATTGAACTGGTGTTTATGGTAAATGCTTATTGAACAGACACAATACACAGACTACATATATTGCATAGAGAAGTTCACTTCTTCTCACTAGAGAAGAAGTGATTTAAAGCTTCTTAATTATAGAAAGGATTTTGGATGAAGGTGTCAGACCAACACTGGAAGCTCAAAGTTGCATAAGCAGCTTTTTAACACAAGAGGGCGCTAGAACTCTACTATAAATGTTATGAGTTTACAACGTTGTTGTAATCAGCTAAAGCAAAAAAGATTTAAATGTGCTTGACAGCTCGAAAATATTAAATGTATTTCATCACTCACAGCAGCCATCTTTAGCATTTGTGCTCAAACTGCCGTGATGAATAAGTTTGATGGATTATTCACCGGTTAATATTTTAATACCATCTTAAATCTACCATGGTAATGAGACGTAATGCAGCTCACTGTAGCCTAATGCTTTTCAATAATGTGTTTGCTTGCAACTTGATAAACTGATAAACATGAAAAAGCTTTGTTAGTTATGAAACACACAAAATGAAAGAGTCCTTCCTGTATTAGTCTACATTTCCTCCTGGTCCTCCAGTTTCCACTAAAACATTCAAATGTCACAGTAGATGTATTGACTGAATTAACACCTAGAGGGTTAAATTAACACATTCATTTGTGTCTATTTGGATATATATGAGCACTATTAGTGAAAATTCTGTGTATGTGTGTGTTCCTGGAGTCCCATCCAGGGTGTGCTCTTTCCTCCTATCATATGTTTCTAGAATATTCTCTGGATCTTCCATGAACCTGATCAGGATATGTGTTTACTCATAATCAGCAAAAGAACTGATATTCAGATTCGGATTAACGTGTTAAACCTGTGTTTGTCTTTTGCAATGAAAGAAGTGTAATACAATGATAAAAAAAAAAAAAACAGCCACTGTATTGTTTTATGGCAATAAACTGTTGTTGATAGTAGTATGTTTTGTGAAGTATTATACAAGATCTTACCAGCTTTGGCAGTTTTGATTATCTGGCTAAATAAAAATTATTATTGCAACATGCTTTGTTTCCATTACAGTTGCCCACTTACAATTTTGGTTGAATGACTCAGGAGACAATCAAATGACACTCATGATGTGAAGAAATCATTTTTCCTTCCGGTGGAGAAACAGTTCCATGGTAAGAGATAATATTCTAGGCAATCAGGAGGAAAATGAGATGGTGAACGACAGATGCACTAGGCTAGGAAAGGCGATAAGAGACTTTGTATTGAGCAGTCTTTTGCATCTGTCTTAAATTAACCAGAACGTGTGAAGTGTTACGTGAGGATGAAGCTTGCATAGACAAATCACATATCTACATACTGGCCATATAAATCATCATAGTTTAACATCGGTTGAATTTGTTACCACATAATCAATATTTCCTGAGTCAGATTTCAGTAGCAGTACAGAGAGAGAGCCTGGCCTTGTGGTGTACTGATGGGACGAGTATCTACAGGCTCTGCCCACATTCAGTGGCATTAAAATTCATGAGATGTATTGGCTTTTGGTTTTGACTGCCAAGGCATTTTGAGAGAGAATAAGAAAGTGAGAGGCAGAGATAAAGACAGGCAGATAGAGAGATTCTCTCTAGAAAACAAAGAAAGGAAGATCATAGTTTGCCACTATGTCATTTACATAAATAAATCACAAAAAGAGCATTCATATTTTTTTTTATTGTTTTCCAGTAGTAGATTTATTATGTGCTTGAGGAAGAATTTTTAAAAACATACATTTTTCTTTGTCAAGAAAGAAGAGATTCTTTTGTTTGTCTCAGTGTAAACCTTAAAAATGAGGTTTTTTGATAAATGGTTTGAGAATCTACACAGAAATACAAAGACTGTGTATAGCAAAGACACACGTCAAAAATATACAAAGTTATTATACAGGAAATTGCACTTTAACTAGAGAAGACCAAATCTTAGGGTAATTGCCTATAATAAGAAGAAGTGCAGCACCAATATTGGGGGAAAAAGGTAGCAGCAAAACTCTCATAATAGTAAAAGTGCCCCATATAGTTATAAAGGGATCTGATGGTTGTACATTGGTGGGTGGTGGGAAAGGTTGATGTTAAAGTCCATGAGTGGGGTGGGACGATGTCAAAAGTGGGTAAAGAGCCCTGATTGATTTTCTCATCTGTTTTCTCTAGTCTCTGTAGAGTCTTGCGCTCTGAAACGGTGCCGTTCCCATACTGTTAACAAACGGAAGCAGCTGATCATCATGTTCAGCGTTGTTCACCTGTAGAAGATGGTGAGGATGGGAGGAGGAAGATTTAGCTCTTTTCAAACTTTGAAGGAAGTGGAAACTCTACTAGGCTTTCGTGGCTAATCAGGTGGTGTTCAGGATAGAGCTCCGGAGAGCTAATGTGCATGCCAAGAATCTTGGAACTAGAAGACACTTGATACACTTTATCTTTATCATTGCACTATCCTGTGTCACCTAGAAGAGAATGGATTCCATTTTGAATCGTTTTTTTCTCAAGGTTTCTTTCTGAAGTTGCCCAGTGAGTGTTTCCACTTCCACCGTCACCCCTGGCTTGCTCATTAGTGTTCTAGATATACACTCGGATTTCCATAAACCCGTCTCATTACAATGTCTCTTACTATTAGCGATATACAAATGAGTATGTAAGTGTGTATGTGTTTGATGTCCTGTGATCCAAGCCTGGTCCTATGCCTTACCTGTCTACACAGATAAACTTCTAAGCATATAAGCATACATTTTATTTCATTAAACGTACATCAGCTGGCCTTCACAACATGATTTCCATTTTCCAAACATATGACATACAAGAGTCTTTTCTATGGAAAAAAAATCCTAAAAATCCCAAGTGAGAAAACAATGTCATTAACACAAGATAGACATAGAGCTAAACATACTGTATCTTACCAGACTTATGTACTTTTAATCAAAAAGTAAAAATGCACAACACAGAGTGTAAAATACACATTGTGATTTTTCACTTTTTTCTCTTATCTATGTCATTGGCTGTTTTCTTTAGCAATCTATTTCTCCTGCTCTCTATTGCTGGCTCTCACATTACCTTTGGCTCATCTCTTTCCTATTTTCATCATCATTTACTCATCTCATCCACCATCCATTCTAAGATAAGATCAAATCAATTGAACCTTTAATGGAATATTTTGGAATAGAGAGATGTATAAAGGATAAACAAATCAAGTTCTACACAGTATAATTCTGCTTGTAAAAAAGAATTACTGAATTTGTCAGACTTGGCTTGAAGTTCTCTCTGCAGCATCACAAATCAAAGTGTGAAAAATACTCCTAATAGGTTTTAGCCAATTATTTTTATTATTATTATTTGCTGACCAGCTTATGCTAGGATTTATTTTTTTTGCTAGAAAGTTGCCCCACTAATTAACAAAAAGACTGAAGGAAGGAGATGGTAAAAGGTGGCACGATTTAAATAACTTCATTAATGGTGTGGAATCCAGTGGGTGCTTCAGCAATTATCACTGTGACCCAGAGAAATTAGCTGCCAGTCCCACGGGACTTAACCCAATCTCACGTTAACGAGAACAGCTGCAGCTGTACTGCCCATCCTTACTCCCCTCCCCTCAGCTCCCCTCTCCACAGCACAGGTAGACACACTGAATACACATCAGCGGCTGCACCATCGACACACAAAAGGTGACGGGAAATGCGAGAGAGACAGACCTCAGGTCAGCTCTGTCTGCAGTGCTAGTGTACTGTTTATGTGTTCTGTATGAGTATGTTGCTTCCTGAGTAACAGAAACAAACTTATGCACTGTGACTGAGAGAGAGTGGATTACACATCGTCCTTCCTCTGGTTTTCCTTCTCTATTCATACAGCATCGTCTTTCAGTTCTCCCCCTGTGTAGAGGAATAAGTAGCTATTCCTGGAGTGCAGTGAGAGCAGGGGAAAGGCATGTGAGAGAGAGAGAGAGAGAGAGAGAGAGAGAGAGAGAGAGAGAGAGAGAGAGAGAGAAATCAGAGAATAGTTAGAACATGCCATCACAAAGTCAGCTTGAATTAAAACATAAATTTTTATATTTTTATAACATAATTTACATATTTACTTTGACAAGCGTCTAACTTCAGAATTAATAAATCATAAGCAATGTTAAAAAAGTAACTAAAGTTAACACTTTGAATAATTGAGAAGTTAATAGTTAGAGAGAAATGAGTCACAATTTCAGTTACAGAATGTTTCTAGATTTAAATAACATACAGAGTTGCCAGGTCCAAGCAGAATTTCTTATGTACTTAACACTGTACTGGCCTCAAGGTGTAAATCCAGGTAAATTCAGGTTTAACTTTGTTAACAGGTTAATGTTCCCCAGTTAACAATGGCAAAAAAAAAAAAAAGGTGCTGGTTGATGTTGGTCATTGTGACATAGAACTACATTACAGTGTTAGTTACATTGCTACATTAAGTTACATTTACATTGCATTTCTTACAATGTATTAATATTAATGCTCATGGTTTGTTCATGTTGCCTGTTTAAATAAATACTCCGTAACGCAGCAGCAAAAGTGTGAATATACTAAATTTGGTGTAGGCACAAACCCACAAGGATCTACTGTATTAACCATTTCCACCTAAGAAAGTGAATTTTATGTGGGAAGTGAGAAGTAGAGTGCCACACACACTGGAACGTCACAGTGTGGTTCTAGATAATACAAGCACATTGGAATGAATATTTTCTAATCAAAATAGTGGACCAGAACAAACTGTTATAAAATGCCAGTTCAGGGAAGTATTTAATATTATTTGAGTTCATTTGAATGATATCCAACAAACTTATTTCTGATCTTCATATAAATAGTATGTGATACTGAGTGTGGTGGAAATGATATGTAGTGAAGGCGAGAATGATAATAAAATTGTTGAGCCATGTAGAGAAAGACCAATAGAGCTTATGTAATTGGCAAATAGAGCCAAAAGTGGTGCTACACAGCCTCATGAGAGGAAATAGATAATGATTGCATGCTCCTTGGAATAGGCTGAAATAACATAAAGGACAATATAAAAACTGTATAACTTTTTGTAGCCTGCTGAAAGCTCTGTTGAGCCGGAATGTATCGGTCTCTGAACAGTTAATAAATACTTTATGATTTGCATTCCACAGTTTTTTCACCATAATATGAAATTGTCATAATATTTTTGATATCTGTGTAAAATAAAATCTATGCTTATTTATTAATTAAATAATACGCTTTAATTATTATTTCAAGAGCTTGTATAGGGTCTGCAGTTGTCCAACATCACAAAAGTCTTCATTTTAAAAAGAAAATCCAATTATTTAATAATGCGGCCAAAAGTTATGACTAGCTGCTCTGATTCATGGTAGGGAGAGAGTCACACTGTATAGCATTTGTGGAAAGTAAAAAAATCAGAGAGAAAGTTCTCTGCCTGTTAGAAAAATTAGTAAACAATAAACACTGAGCAAACACACAGAAGTTAATAAACACTTCAATATTAGCCTCCACTTTATGTTCTTGTACTTGTAATCAAATGAAAATCTCTGTTCAGTACCCTTTTTCTGACAATACACTGATTATTGTAAACTATCACACTCTGAATACTAATTTGGCCTGGTTGGATGCCATTGCTTTTTAAAAATCCACCACATCGCAGGTCTTTCATTGAAAGTCATCCTACCTGGCTAATTGTCTCCAGTGTTTAGCAAGCTGTGCTTGTTTTGGTAGCAGACAGCCTGTGATCGTACCCCATGCGGTCAAATGCCTAATGATCTCATGAATATGAAATAACAATCACACAGTCCTTTCAAATTCAAAATGATCAAGAATATCAAAATAACCCCAATAGGTGATTGTTGCACCTGAACTTAAAAATATTTTAATGAAGTGAATAAGCATATCTTGATTTTGATTCTACTGTTAGGTCGAGCATTTGAATGCGACAGGATTTGAAAATGCAAATTCGTATATTGCACCGCATACATTTTAATACTCTTCCATAGTTATATTAAATCAAATGTTATGTCTAACACTAGTTAGTTTTTAGTTTGAATCATTAACTATTTCTGATGAGAAAAATGAGTACTAGCGACAGAAAAAACACTACAGTTTTTACCGGCTGTGTGCAGCACTTGACTAATTTTGGTCATTACTCACAAGGACTCATGCAGTCAGCCCTCTATTACTCAGCCATGTTTGAGCTCTCAGGCACATTCCTCTTGGTAACAGGCAGAGCTAATCGGTAAAGAGAGACAAGAACCTTCAAGCTGAAGGATGTCATGAGCCAATCGATTAGATATAGATGATCAGCTCAGCTCAAACAGATTTGTAAATTCTCCCACTGACACAAATCTCTGGACTCACACAGATTAGAAAACCGACATTAAATCGATATAAGTCTAACCTCTTTTGCATGAAGGGTTTGCAAGTAAGGCAGAAACACTGAAGTATAGAAGATCCACACACAAACACAAAATGTCTGAGTGGGATAGATTTGGAGTATGGCATGGTTTTAGTATTGCTGTTGAACACTTCTGTAAATGACAGCTGACTGATCAGTATTAATACAGGTTCCCTTTCGAGGGAACTCGCTGCCTCATGGCTGACACAATGATTTGTTCCCATTGTCAGATATGGCTGGGACATTCTGGCAGGCTTTGTTTATCTGTGCCATGTGCCTTTATTTTTGTTTTTTTTTGTATCATGTGTGTTAGCCCCACCGTTTCCTTATCCATTCCCACCTCTGCAAACCTGTTCCTTGTGTTTCATTGATTGTCACCCCTATTTATACTGGTTGTCTTGCATATGTTTTTTGCTGAGTCCTTGTGTTTGTGTTCCTGTATCTGTGTTCCCATGTTTTGTGTTTCTGGTTTCTTTGTTAATTTTTCCCTAAATACCTTATCGTTATACCTAATACATTTTCCATGCACTTGGGTCTGTATTTTATCCATGAAGATGCCCACGGTTTTCTGACACCCATATCATCAGCCATGACACAGCGTCTCGTTCCCTTCTCAGAGAATCGCGTTACATACGTAACCTGGTGTAGATAATCTAATTACACTGTTTTGAAATTATGAATATACATTTTTATGCAAGGGCTGTTTGTACTTTAATTGGAATAGCTTCTAGAAAAATGTGAAGATCTAAAATGCTGATAATCACTGGTCATGATATTTGATGGGAGGACAAAATATCAGACCATATCTTGGGGGGTCTTTATTCTGTGCAATCAAACGACACACAGTCACTGATAAGAGTGAGTCTGCATGTATCTATACTCTGGGCCAGAAAGAAATCAGCCCCAGAATCGTTTTTGTGCATTTCTGTGTATTTTTTTCTAAAAAAAGTACACATACACACATAGCAAAACTTTAGTGTTTCCCAAAAAATAACCTTTATATCAAAGTCTTTATGTTAACTCTTTCAGGGAAAATTATTTTTACTCTTTTAGTTACTCTTAATTTACACTCATCATAACATATTAAACAATGATATTTGTCAGTTCATTAGCATTATTATGGAATCAGCCAAATTATATTGTTATAATCAAGTTAAATAAATAAACTTTAAATAATGATTGGGGGGCACGGTGCTTAGTGGTTAGCATGTTCGCCTCACACCTCCAGGGTTGGGGGTTCGATTCCCGCCTCCGCCTTGTGTGTGTGGAGTTTGCATGTTCTCCCCGTGCCTCGGGGGTTTCCTCCACGTACTCCGGTTTCCTCCCCCGGTCCAAAAACATGCATGGCAGGTTGAGTGGCATCTCTGGAAAATTGTCCGTAGTCTGTGAGTGTGTGAGTGAATGAGAGTGTGTATGTGTGTGTGTGTGTGTGTGTGTGTGTGCCCTGCGAAGGGATGGCACTCCGTCCAGGGTGTATCCTGCCATGATGCCCGATGACGCCTGAGATGTTCAGATAAGTGGTAGAAAATGAATGAATGAATGAATAATGACTGGATACATGATTGTTGCTTGAAAGTATCTTTGGCACCAGAATAACCTGATCTGTCACTGTGAATACACTGAAACCCGACATGAGCTTTAATGACTGGTGCCTTTGGGTCTGGGATTGATGAGAATGTACATGCTGTGTGATAGATTGAGTGTAACTGTAGCCTCCTCTTATTGATTTTAGGCAAGCTGTCAAATCTTGCACCTTGTGCATACACTGCACTCTTAGAAAAAAGTACTTCAATGTACCTTTTAGAGTATAAATGCTTGTTACTGCAGTAGTGCCCATAAGGGCATTTTGTTCACACTTGTATATAGAGGACAGAGAGAGTGCAATGTAAATATAAATGTTATTTAAGGTGTATGATTGGACCTTAACGTGTACATTTCCATTTCCTGTAACTCAGGGAACAAATATGTACAGGCACAAGATGATTTTGTCTGATAGAATAAGCCCACGTTTATGTTGTGCATCCATTACCAAGCCCTGAATAGAAACATTTAGTAACTACACATTCTGCCAAATTAGAACTGCTTATTTAAGTGCTGTGTGTCCACTCTCTATTTGCTCAGGCTTAGAATATGGTCATGTTATTTTTACATGGTATTCACCCACATGATTTCCCAGGACTTTATGTATTGCTTTTTTTTTATCTGGTTTTATATTTTTACTTTTTTTTATCTGCTTGTGGAGTTTCAGTTTGGATCACTTTATATATTCTCCTGTCAAGTCTGAATTCACCACAATGAGACTAACAGAGCTCAGAGGCATTAAGGTAAGAGCATAAGTCCATCGTTAATCAGTTTCTTGCTAAATCAACATGCCAAACTGATGCTTGCAATCACATTAACTCTTCCCACACTGCACACAGTTGGCACAATACACCAAAACGCTTAGGTACTAATGTGATGTATCTTATAGTTTGTCACTGAAACCTGATGCCTGCACATTTATTTGTCGCAAATAATTACATGAATGTGTAAACCCATAAACACCATATTTTTGTGAGAAAGCCCAGCCTTTTAATAGAAATACTCCTGTTATATACACATAACAACATGGCAATTTACCAAAAAATTAATGCTGTGGAAGGGGGGGGTGGTCGAGTGCCAGTTTGTGAATGGAGGGAAGTGAATGGTAAGAATCACACACCTGTGCCGAATTGAATTAATGAGTGTTTTCTGTTGCATTGAGCTGTAGCAGGGATAAAAATGGGTAGACCAGAGCCGAACACACAGAGCCGGGTGTGAATGTGTGTTGATGCTAGTGCTGGAAAGCAAAACAAATAAATCTATGAGAGATGAGGTAACATGGAGTCTGTCCCACTGGACGAAATTGTCAAGACCCTAGCTGGCTTTCACCAAATGCAACATCAGTACCCCGATCTGAAGCGGGCAATTTTGCAGCAGGTCACAGCCCTGAACAGCACCGGCACTGCTTCCGCTTACCGGCTTTCTGGGACATCAGCTGACTATTTGCATTTGTCCAGCAGTTCCGAGACAACTCCTGGAAGTGGCCACTGACCAAGCAGCACGGCCCAAGGATGTGATCGATTTTGTGTTTCTGGAGCAGTGTGCAGCTTGACTACCACAGTGGATGGAGGATTGGGTCGTGGTCAATTCAACCATATATAGCTGATGCAGTACATAGTGAAATGAAACAATGTTTCTCTAGGACCATGGTGCGACGTAAAAAAACACAAAGCTACATAAAACAACACCGAGATAAGGATTGAAAAGTAAGTTTTCTAGCCACATAAAGTGCATAGTGTGCAACCTACCAGGGTGGATGGTTGGTGGTATGTGGGAGCATAGGTGTGGTCAAGTGCTTGTCAAGTTTGTAAAAGGATCACACACCTGTGTTGAATTTTATTAACGACTGTTCACTGCGTCGAAGGGAGGGAGTGGAGCACACAAAACTGTGTTTGTATGTGTGTGTGTGTGTGTGTGTGTTGATACTAGAAGTGCTGAAAAACGAAACAAAAAATAAAACTGCACTGTGAGTTATTCCAATCCTGCCTCCAGTTTCCTCTTTTGGTGAACTCTCAAACATGCTACAAATACATAGGTTCTCTTATTGTTCCTAAGGGAACTTGCAGTGTTACAGACATGAGAAAACAAAACAATGCTCACACAGGGCATTCTGAACAGCACAAGACTGAACAAGAAGCACAGTTTAGTAGAGGATTAAAGATAAAGAAAAAAAATGAGTAATGTAATAATATATTTCAACAAACTTTAACGAGTTAGTTACATTGGATCTCATACATTCATCTTCAGCCAACCATTTTGTCTTGGTTCTTGAGTCCTGCAGGATTCAGACACTATTCTGAGAACACTGAGCATGAGGTAGGAGTTTAACCTTGATGGGATAACAGTATATGCACACACATTCACACCTCAGAGCAAAATAAAGTAGCGCATTCACTTCCTGTCATGTTTTTGGGAGGTGAGAGGAAACAAGAAAACCCAGCGATAATCCAGGGGGACACTTGGAGGACAGTCAAAACCCTACACAGAGAGTGACATAAGCTCAGGACCGAACCAGTGACCCTGGAGCTGTGTGTTACATAAGGTTTATACAGCACACCAAAACAGTTTAGGAGAACATACTGTAAGCAGAGAGTGTTACGGTACATGTGTGGGGGAAAATGTATTGAACAAGGTTGAGAGTGAACTTAATATGAAGAGTGCAGAATATGATATAGAACATACAGTACAATGTAGAGCAAGTATATAGAAATGTACAAGATTTACTGTGTAAACATCAAAGAACAGTGCAAAATAGATGCAACACATAGTATTTAAAATACAGAAATTAAGAAAAAAAACACTGAAAGCAAGCAGCATCTTTGCAGGGAGGTAATCTTAGTGTAGTGAGGTACACAAGGCCAGCTTCAGTTAAGGCCTGTTATTAAGGATCATAATAGTATAGAGAACAGAGATTATATTTCCTATGTCTATAAAAAATCATACGTCTTATCTGTCTTTCATCTGTATATGCCTACACTCGTAAGTATGTATGTGAGTGCACTTGTTTGTGTAGGACATGAATGTACAAGGCTGTGATCTGTCTGCTCATGCACTCACTCTGCCAGGAGCCTGCTGCAATTTAGATTACATTATGATAGCAAGAAGAGAGGGAGGAAGAGAGAGAGTGAGAGAGAGAGAAAGAGGAAGGGAATGGGTCGGTTGCTGGCTTTGTGACTAGGGTGTACACTAGTGTGACAGGAGCAGATGCTTAGATTTCATTTTCTTCCAGTGAATTTGATTTAAATGTGAAAATTAATCACGTTATTTAATCATGACTATAAGCTGAAGTCACCATGTCCTAGTGGTCCTTGTTCAGTAGGGATAAAAAATCAATAGTCATCCAATCGCCTGTCCCCACTTTAATCTGGGGGCTATTTACTGATGCATGGACTTGATCTTTTTTGTTTAAATGAGCAGAAAAATATTTTTAATTATCAAGGTTTGGTGGTATTTTCTGCTTAATGTGATCTAATATGGCAGAAAGCCACACAACTGAAGTGAGTAAGATGAGCAGGTGCTGCAACATCTGTTTAATTATCTGAACGTGGAATTATTTGCGAATCATGGGTCTTGCGGGCTTTGATTTTGCATTTCCTTTGAAAATCTGCCGCAACTTTCCTTTCAGCAGTACTTTAGGTTTTGGTTTTGAAATGCTTCCATCCACTAGTGACCCTGTCTGACCCCACCGAGCTGCTCAGATGCTCCATCTACTTCTCCATCAGGAAGGAGCTGATTTAGATGACCTTTAGAAAGCACACACACACACACACACACACACACACACACACACACACACACACACACACACACACACACACACACACACACACACACACACACACACACACACACCACATTCTCTAAAAGCTGAAAGTACAAACTTTAATGGAGAAATGACTTATTGACTAGGAGAGAAAATCACACATCATGCATTTTAGGTTGCTGTGTTCATTATGAATTACATTAAAATAAAAATGATAGATTTTAACAGATTATTTGCAGATTTATCTTAACTAGAGGCTACTGCTGAGGGCCAGATTTACCTGCATGAGATGGAGATAATACTGTATTTAACCATGCAAATGCTGCAACTGTGCCTGGGACTGTTATGAGTTGGAGGGTTTAAAAGATGCTCTGAACTGGCTCACATGCCACATTTGTACACAACACACATTTAATTTTGTACAGAATGCATTTTCTTTTCATCTTAGCCTGGATGCATAGTACATCTGGCCTTGAATGTCCTAAAGTATTTATACATCCATTTGTCTAAAGTTTCTTTGAAAAGCATTGGATGTTTCCCCATTGGCTGCAATAACAGCCTCTACTCTGACATGCCTAGATATCGGGGTGTTGATGTGGGGCAACTATTGTGAGATTAGGCATTCATGGCTGTTCATAGCCATCTTAACCAGTAACAAAAGTTGGAGGATGCAGTATAGCATTGCAGCTGGAACGGTTTTGACACTCTATGCACATTACTGCAAGTTTCATCATGCTGCCTTCACCCACAGACACTATTGATTCATGTCCAAATGTCAAAACCTGCAGTGTATGATTTGGACAGGAGTTTGTCCTTTAACTCTGGTCTTCCTGAACAGAATATAATTTAGTAACTCAAATAATGACTAAAAAATGTATTAATTAAAAAAAAACTTATTTCACTAGATTTCAATAGAAATTCTTGATGCTGGGTTATCTGTAACGATTATCTTTAAACCTTAAACTCTTAACCACATGGACTCAATGTTCAGACTATTTATCAGACTGATATTATTAAATAATGAGGAGTATCAATTGGCAGGCAGCGAGACAGGACAAAATGCTACATACATGGATAAAATACTACATTTTGGGAATATTGATCAATATTATTTGTTTTTACATTATTTTATACTACAGGAATCCTGTGGTCAGATCAGACAATAGTTCCACTTCATTGTTTATATTATTGAGCTAATTCTATTACATTTGGTAACAACTTACAGAAGGGTTTATATGGTGGTTGCTCCACATTATCTTTGAGGAGATATTAATCTTGCATGTAATCTTGTAAGTCTTAAGGACAGAGGATTTAACACTTTCTTGTTTTCTGGTAAAATAAAAAATTAATTATTTTGTGTTATTATGGAAAAAAGATGGACTAATGAGGTAACAACTGTGTTTCTTGTGGACGTTCAACAACATTTTAGAACATAATTGTTCTAAAATTAAGAAAATCATTGCTATCACATCACCCCATTAATGATAATTTTCTGATAACAGCACATCCCATTGTGTTTTATTCATTGTTTAAAATACACTGGAATGCTGGAAGCTTTTTAAAATCTTTTGTTATTGCTGTTTCTATCGAAACACCTACAGAAACACATGCATACTGTTGATGTGTAAGACTAACCACTGTGTACTAGAAAGCCAATTGTGTGAGAATGATGTACAAATAATGTGCAACCTTTATTTTGTGCCTCTTGCTGACTAATATCTATTCTGTCAAAGCTGTGCTAAACTCATCTTCTAGCTTGTGTTTATTCAAGTTTATTCTAGATTCTAGTTTGCATTCCACACTAGGTAACAATTTGAAGACTTTTATATGAAGGAAACTACAACCTGAGACCCATCATGTTCAACCAACCTAAATGGCCATACAGTATCAAAGTTGCTGTAAATGAATGAGGGATGTGTAAAAATAGATATAACTGAAACATAATGGTCAGCCATGGGGTATGATGCATGTACATGTGTGGGATAATGAACGCTGTTTGGCAGTGTTGCTCATTAAAGAGCCATTTGCAGTGAATGCTGAACATATCCAATATACACATATGTGCTTATCACCTTGGAGCTGGGAGAAAAGAGAGATTCAAGAAACAGAAGCTTCTCTCCACTTGCATCCAAATCCTAACCAATTAGGATATATTCCTTATTAGTAGGGGTAAGAGGTTTAGATGATGTATTCCATTAACAAACAGAAATAACACTGTGTGCCAGTGAGTTTCTGTCTCTCCCTCTCTTTTACTTTGTATGAGAGTGTGTATATGGGTGTGTTGGGCTAGAGAGAAAGAGAGAGATCATGACTACCATGAGTGAATTGTTCTGAGTGGATTCAGACTGAGCTGTATCAGGGATGAAAGATGTTATGACTTGTCGTTACACACAGCGCTGCTGTGAGTGAGTGACAGGCAGTGTTGAGCTCTTCATGATGGCACAGCATGAGAATTCATGGCCTGTGTGGCTGTGCTGTGAGATCAAGATTGCTATGAAACCATTAATGGAATGTATAGCAATGTCAAACAACAGCACCATCAACTCCACCAACACCATGACAACCAAAAAGAACACCACTAACAACAACAATGATAACACCATCACTACCACCAACAACAGCAGATGCTGGTAAAGAATACCTGGGAACTCTAAAAGACTTGCTGAGAGAAGTAGTGTGCTTGTAACTAGCACCATGGACAGCACCATATCAACAGCAGCATAGCATCAACTCCACCACCACCACCACCACCACAATAATAACGATGAACTACTGAATAAAGCGGATATACATAAACGATTTTAGTCTGATTAGAAGTGTCAGTTTACTTTAAGAAGCACAGTGCTCTAATGTGTGTGTGTGTGTGTGTGTGTGTGTGTGTGTGTGTGTGTGTGTGTGTGTGAGAGAGAGAGAGAGAGAGAGAGAGAGAGAGAGAGAGAGAGAGAGAGAGAGAGAGAGAGGTCGAGCTCCCGCCCCCTAAAAGGAGCATCATCACCACACGGCACTGCTTTCCTGGTCACGTCTGAATTCTCCGAATACTCATAATTGTCTCTGCAGGAATTAAGGGGAGAGAACTCGCGAGGGAAGACGGAGAAAAAGAAGAAAAAGAAGAAGAAAAAGAAGACGTTACCGTTCATGCTCAGCTTTAAATAGCGCGCACTGGGACGGCACGCGCTCTCCACAAAAACCCGGCTCTTCTGAACACGCTTAAAGAAAACTGCTGTCCTAATCCGGTATATTGTTCAGTAGTATTGGGATTTGTGGCTTTGGGAGATCTGCCACAGTGAAATTGCCTGCTGCAGCCACAACACCGGCTGCGGGATTTAAGGATGACGGCCACTAAGGAGCAGCAGATCCAGAGAGCCAGTGCCCAGCAGGACGAGGTAACAAGAGAGAGAGAGAGAGAGAGAGAGAGAGAGAGAGAGAGAGAGAGAGAGAGAGAGAGAGAGAGAGAGAGAGAGTAAATGGGGTTTTCGAAGTCTTTCCTTTCCACTTCTCTGAAAGCGCTTAGACATTCATGCGAGGTTAGAAAGTCACAGTGATGCTCTTCCTCAAAAGCACTGTTGTACCGCAGGAGCTGCATAAATGAATTTCAACTCAGTTGAAAAAATAAAAGATCAGTAGCACCTATAAGTCGTTGCAGTTGTTTAAAGATGTGCAGAGAGGCAAACGGTGGTGCTGGATTCAGCTCGCTATCCTTATGTCAGCTTTCGCTTTGCGCGCTATTGTGAGAGCAAATTACGGGACACGATTGAGCTCCGGCGGTGCAGATGTCACTATCAAAACAATTAACGGCCCTCAAAGCGCGTTCTAGGCTCCACGCTTTCGGAATGCTAATCCCCGCCGATTTCTAGCCTGGGGCTACGGAGTGAACGTGTTGGACTGAGCTGAACAGCCGAGCATGCATTGTAAGGCAGCCTAGTAAACTAAGCGGTGGCATTGTGCAAAGCTGCATTGGAAGTCTAACCTGGCGCAATCTCTCTTTTGTGCAACAAAATAAATTTGAACTGCATTTTAACATAAAACCCAGGCGAGAGCAAAGTATGCGCTCATATTTTCTCCCTCTCATCACTTTGTCTGTGCGTGAAGCCCAGTGGAAGGGCTCAGCGAGGGAATAACATCACCTGCTATTCGCTAGAGGGCCTTTGGACGTGACTCAAATCGCGAGTAAAACATAGTTAGGGCTTTTCTCGATCCTTAGGACGCAGTGGTGCTGAATAATTGATGGTGAGCCGTTGTAAATGTTTCACCGTACATGACTATAACGTTGAGCCCGCTGTCGCACCTGCGCATCCGGTCTCTCCGTGCCGCAGGACTTACATCAAGGCTCTAATAAATGTTTGATAGAGGCATCACGACATTCCGGGACACCGTGAGCGCCTTAAATACAGAGCCCTGCTTAAACAGAGCTCATCTTAAACATAGAGCTCGTTTTATACATAGAACAAATTTTAAACAGATCCCTCTTAAAAACAGAGCTTGTCTTGAGCAAATCCCATCTTAAACATAGAACTCACCTTGAGCATAGAGCTCGTTTTAAACACAAGACTAACCTTAGGCTGTTCATCTTCAACAGATCCTATCTTGTACATAGCGCTCATCTTATGCACAGAGCTTGTTTTAAATATAACACCCTTTTTAAGCATACAGCCTATCTGAAACAGAACCTATGTTAAACACAGAGCTTGTCTTAAACAAATCCCATGAACATACAGCTCATCTTAAGCATAGATCTTGTTTTAAACATAAGAACCATCCTAACCATATAGTTTAGAAGAGTTTATCTTTAGTATATAGCTCATTTTATACATAGAACATATCTTAACCAAATCCCATTTTAAACACAGAACTCCTTTTAAGCATAGAGCTTATTTTTAAACAGAACCCATCTTAAAGAGGTTCCACTTTAAATAGAAAACCCAACTTAGAGATTTCATCATAAACACAGAGCTCATATTAAATATAAAGCACATCTTACAGAAATCGCATCTGAATAAAGCAGATAAAGAAGAAGAAAAAACTCTTCAGAATTCATGCCATTAATAGAAGATAGAGCTATTATGTTGTAATGTTATGCCATAAATCTGAAAATATATCACACAATTATGCATAGTATCACAAAACTATTAAAAAAAGTTTTTAATCCATTTTTCCAATTGGCTTTTTAACCACCTGCCAGTTTATAATCATTACTATTTTCCCCATGTTTGTGGGTTATTACTACTCTCTCTCTCTCTCTCTCTCTCTCTCTCTCTCTCTCTCTCTCTCTCTCTCTCTCTCTCTCTCTCTCTCTCTCTCTCTCTCTAGCTCTCTCTCTTTTCTCAAGCTAGTATTACTACATTGATTTCACAGTTTAATTATATCAACCAGCAACTATATAAATAAGTCAGTGATTCACAAGTCAGATAAGAAAAACAGAGCAGACTGCAGAGTGCTGTGTGCATTTTAACAGCCTGTATACCAGTATGCACAACACGAGTAGGTCTATGTAGCCTACATAGACTCAAGCTCTTCTTCAACTACTGCTTTCCATTATGCATATCTCAAAGAAAAGGCATGCTTTTTAAAATTGATTTTATCATTGTTCACCAATTGAGCTTACATTTTCTAATATGCTTCCACTAGTACTTTAGTGTATTAAGTTCTGTTCAACACAACTTTACTAGATTTATAGTAGCAATACTTTTGCGACTTAAACTCAGTGATTGTGTTATAATATTTGAGGTTAAAATTAAACCGTAAAGATGCCACAAAATGCACTAATGATGCTTCATGACACTGTCTCACAATTCTGAAATGTTCAACCTTAACACCTACGAGACTTTACAATCCTCACTTTGTTCAAAACATAACTCAATACTCAAATGATTACTCAGCATGTTCTTTCCCCCCACACAACCTAATACTTTCCTTACATACTGCTTTCTCTCCCACACATAAGCCTAATACTTTCATAACTTTCCTCCTAACTACAGTATGTTTAGCTATCTTTTGCGGTTTATTCTGATTGCTTGTTTTATGTAAGATTTCTGTTCATTTCTAACGATATTTCTTAATTTGCATATTGTTTTTATATGTTTATTGAACTTCAAATAGAAAGTTCATCAGATCCTCACCTCACTAATTCTCTTGAGGCTGTTCAAAAGTGTGGAGACTTTTTTTTTCTTGTAATTAAAACTTCTAACTAAAGATATAAATTTGTATCCACTGTTGAATGAAATGTTAGTTTTTTTGGAAAAAGCATTGACATTTATTATGCTATGACTCATGTCAATCTCACTGATGAGTTAAAGTGGAAATAATGTTTCGTGAGAATATGTATGTAACTTCACATTAGTGTCTGGAAGACATTGAAGACTTTTCTTAACAAACTTGCACAAACAATACTCACACCTACATACCAAAAGGTTAGGCAGCATTTAGCGGTTTTAAGTGGAAGGTTTCTGGTTTCACAGGTTGATGTTCCACATGATGCATTAAAGCTCTGTGCGATTGTTAGAGTAGGAAGTTGAATGCAGATAAACTTTTATGCTGGCTGTTTTACTTCTTATTGTGATGCAATTATGGCACAGTGCATTACTGAATAAAATGGGGAATAAGTTCCTTTTTAAAACTTCTGAAAATGATTCATGATAACATTCAGTGATCTTCTGACCCAGATATTGGTTGACATGAATCGAGCAAACGTATTTAAAACTAGAGAAGCATGGCTCCATTTGCCACTTGGTGACATTTCTTGATATTTCTCTGGCTGGCTATACAGTCAAACCACATAAAATCTGATGCTAAGTTTATTGTTGCATAAAATTACATTTCTATTGCTGTTCAGTGAAGGATTAAGATAGAATTGTAAATATGCTAGTGCATTGACCAAGGATTACTGACTTCTAGCTTCTTATAAATTGATTGAATTTAATAAGTTGAAGCCTGAAGAGAAAAAATAACAATTGAACTAATGAGGAGTTAAATTAACACTGATTTTTAGTCATGTCTTATGATATGTGACTTTATTTAATGTTAAAGGTGAGACTGTGGTCTGTTTTTTAAGACCGTAGACCGTACATGCTACTTTCTATTCTCCAAACTTTATCTCTCCTCAGGTAGTGTCACAGTTCTGGTGGTTTCAGGTCTGTACAGTAGAACATTATGTTTGAAATGAAAACTTGCCTATGAAGATAAATGTCTCAATACTTTTGAATGTGTTCTGAAGTAAACTACAGCATATCAAAGACAACCAGAGTCAAGTTGCAAGATACATCCCTGAAAATATAAAGCAACTATAGTTTTTAACAGTTTAAAAAGAAATGCTCTTAATATGCAAAGCTAAACACTCCACTAGCCCGAATATAATACTGATAGCAAAAACGTAGCAAAAGTAGCTGGGACTAAAAGTTGCACCCATAAAACTGGAAGAATGATTGGAGCATCAAAATATAAATATAAAAAATATAAACATACTTAGGCAATAATAGAAGATTAGAAATTAAGAGTAGAACACTAGTTTTATTTATTTATTTATTTATTTATTTATTTATTTATTTATTTAATTATTATTGTTTCCCTTTAAGCTTAATTTTATATACAGTAAAAATGTATAACTGGGCTGATTTCTATATTTGTCTATGGCTCACATAGCATACAATACTTGTGAAATTCTTGTAAAGAAAAAACTAAGCTGTGTTTAAAAAAGAGATATTTCTAAAGAAATCAATATTTTGGGTGGTTATACTTTACATTTAAAATGAATATGAATCAATTTTTATAGACAGAGAGTAGTACTTGCTTATAAGAAAATCAGATGGTTGTTCCAAGCATCTTAAAGAAATTGCAAAAAAATTTTGCAGACTTTTTTGTGTTGTTCTCACTCATTAGCAACTGTAAGACTTTCAAATAATGCATTTATTCTGCATTTTTTTATTATTTTTTATTATATTTTATTATAATAATAATAATTATTATTATTAATTTGTTTGTTTGTTTGTTTTTCTTTTATTATAAGTTTATTAACACGTTATGGCCACCAGAAATACAAAATCAAAGCATATAACATTACTTCTTTTATTCTAAGGCAATGCAACATTTAAGACAAATTTAATTTGACTTTTTATTATTAATCTTTATTTTTAGACAAGATTTCTTTTTAAGACTAACTGAAAAATGATTATAAATTAGGGTGCCTAGGATTTTTGGCAGGTAATGTAAAAATATGCAAATATATTTATCACTGTAATACCTTAATTAATCTCATATTAATTTATTCATTTCATATAGAATGTTTCAAGACAACAGAGGGAAAAATAAAGAAATTGGACTACTTTTCAATTGCTTCCAGACAGCAATGATATTGACTTGATCTGACAGAACAGATTGTGTATTAAAGTAACTGATTATGACACACATCTTGGGCAAAAAATACCGTAGTTGCATCTAGCAACAGCATCAACTTTGATGGAGCTGCAACCCCATTGTAAACCTGTGGAATTATTTGGAACAGCATGTTAAAAACGCAACCTTAACTGAAAGTCTTGTAATTAGGTTATAATTGTAAAAAAAATTATAATTGTAAAAAAAAAAAAGTGTTATTAGTATCAGACACATAACTAATTTATGTCTATGTGTACAATTGTCCTAGAGGTTTTTAGTGACTGTTTTTATGATTCACCTGCTGTACAAATTATCCCAATTATTTTAGGCAATAGAGGTCCTGTGATTCCTATGGCCAGTGTTTCATCATGCTCACTGAACAAGCCACACACAGCTCTAGAAATTGGCTCTACAGGTGTCATCCTGGAAAAGGGGAGTGTCAGTGTGTCCTACTTGGACATGAAGCACAAAAAAACAATCTCAGTGTCTGGTCAAAAATCCCTGCAAAAAATGTTCAGATGCACAAATTATTGACATTTTTCTATTTTTTTTCTTCATTTTTTTTATGACAATTTTGCTATTGGTTTTATTCTTTGTCCTGGGATCTTATATATATATATAAGTGTGTGTGTGTGCAATAAGTATGAGGCTATATATATCAGCCTCCTGGAGGCTTTTGGCTTTTGCTCTTGTTTTGAGTGCTGCAGGATGAGTTTATGCCAGTGCTGTAATCATGAGCCTCCACTCTCTCATCCATGCCAAGGAAATTACGTGTCATTGATCTTGAAAATAAACATCAAACAATGCAACAGAAAGATATACCTTAAGCAGACCGTAGAGTGCTCTGCATAAAGTATTCAACCCCACCTTTGACTACAGTATTGTTCATAGATTGAGTGGGCTCATTGATTTCTTTACACATTGAGCATATTTCGGGATGAGACATTGCGTACTCCTGAGAACAAATGCATCATACAGAATGATAGAACAAATCATTACAAAGATGTGAAGGCCTTCTTTATGTCCTGTAAGTTACCAGGTTTGTTTTTTGTGGATCACAGTTGTTTGTCCAAGACCTCCCATAGATGCTCATTCAGAATGAGATAGAGTCAACACCTCTGTCATCTTCCTCATCACATTCCTGAGCAATTTTTGCGGTGTTGCAAGGTGCGTTATCCTGCCATTGCCATTAGGGAACACTGTTGCCATGAAGGGGTGTACTTGGTCTGCAATAATGTTTAGGTAAGTTATATGAGTCAAGGTAGCATTAGCATGGATGCCAGGACCTTAGGGTTCCCAGCAGCGCATAAAAACAAAGCTGCACACTGCCACTATCAGCTTGGATTCTTCCTCAGGTAAATGATGCACACACATCTGGCTATCCACGTGATGTGAAAGAAAATGGGATTCATCAGACTAAGACACATTCTTCCATTTCTCCTTGGGTCCACTTCTGATGTTAAAATGCATATTGTAAGTGCTTTTGGAGGTGTACAGGGACAGCACTCTGAATGATTTGGAGCTATGGAGCCTCGTACATAACACTGTGTGATGCACTGTGTGCTCTGATTTGTGCTACAGTAGCTCTTCTGTGCGATTCGACCAAATGGACTAGCCTTTGCTCCCCACACACATAAGTGAGCCCATGACCTTGTTGCTGGTTCACAAGTTTTAACTCTGACCAGTATTGGTAAGTACTAACCACTGCATTCTGTAAACACCTGGCAAGCCCTGCTGTTTTGGAAATGGTCTATCCCAGTCATCTAGCCATCACAATTTCACCCTTTCCAAAATCACACAGTTCTGTACCATTGCCTATTTTTCCTGTTACCATCACATGAACTTTGAGAATTAGCTTGTTGCCTAATATATGCTACTCTGTAAAAAGTTCCATTTTACATTTTGGCAGTGGTTTTAATATTATGGCTGATCAGTGTATATAGTATAATGTTTGTATAGTATAATAGTAATAGTATAAACTTTTTTCAGAGTGGCTTTTGTAAAATTCTAAAGTTTTTGGGTAATACAACCTCTGTAGTCTTAATAAATTGTACTTTAGGAGTAATGACTGTGATTGTAAATACAGTATACAGTATAAGTATGTGTGTTAGAAAGCACTGAGCTGCACAGTGAAATGACAGAATCTAGTGAGATTGTACAGAATGTGTTCACAGCAGCTCTCCACCAAACTCCAAGGATTTAGAGTTTCAAAGCTTTTGAGCTGAGAGCTCTGACCTCTTCGATTCCTCATACTCTTGCGAATCCTCCTTTTGTGAAAGTGCTGAAAGCCTGTTTATGCCACTGTATAGTTTTAGAAGATCGTATATTTCTAAGTTTATTTAAATACTTATCTGGCCTTGCTTGTTTGCCACATTAGCTTTGTACAGTAGATCCAGCGCAAACTTGTCTCGGCTGCGTAATTAGATTTGAGGTAAGAGTTTAATTTTTGTCTGATATATTGCTTAAACATAAGCTTTTCAATGTTAGCAGATACATAGTGCATGCAATTATTTATGATATTTAGTATTCTCTTTATGGGTTTATAAGGGTTTAGTTTAGTCAGTTAAGTTTATAACTTGTGTGTTTTTATTACATTTTGCAATTGCTGCTAAATGAGTAATATATGCACAGTATTTATGTAGTACATGCAAATGTTTAAGAAGAAAAAATTATAGTTAAAAGTAAGTACTGTAAATGCACAAAATATTTAATGACTGAAACCTTTATATTAAACATATTGATATAATGATGGTTTCTGCTCATCATAGTTCTAAGCTGCTTTTTATTTGCCCTTTAATGCACATGAGTAAGACATACAGGTATTTTGGCCATGAAACCTGTGAAAGATGCTGCTCTATCATGCCATATAAAAATGCAAAACCTCTTACTGCTATAAAGAATGCATGGCTAGTTGTGGTCAGTGCTAGTTTTCTGCTAAGGTTATAGTTCCTTTTGCAAATTGTGATTACTGATTAAAGAAAGTCTTCAGTAATATTTTTCTGTCTAAATCGGTAATTGTGCAGTCATGACGTCGTTAATTATAATCACAGTCGAGTAGGATTTTCTGTGGCAGTTTTCTCAGAATTTTTCTAAACCCCAGCCACGTTTCAAATCCAGCTTGTGACCTCTCATCTAGTTTAGTATAGCATTCTGCTCTCAGTGCTGAAAATCAGAGTCTGAGCAGGAGAAGCATATCAATGCAGGGATTTAAATATCCCAAGATGCGTGCTGGTGAGCATCTGATTCCTAATACAAGATTGCCATACACGAACAGCAAGCAGGATACCACTGACCAGTCTAATGATCTTATAATTGTATTTCATTCTGTCTCCTTTAAACCTGTTTTATCTTGTTATTTCTGATTTTTAAAGAACAGAAATGAGTGGTTAATAGAGCAATGAGTATTCTTGTTTATAAAGACATTTTGAAACTGAAATCACACGTTTTCTGTAAATGGACAGATTTTCTAGTGAAACCTCTAGTGAAGCTCAGGATTTTCACACATTGTTGGGGTTGAGAGTGAGTGGAAGTGTATAATTGGTGACTTGCTTTTATGTGATACATTGAGTAAAACTCTGACCTGAAACGTGCATTTGAATATTTTATGCATTTGAATTAAATGCAGCATACAGAATAAGTGTTTTTCTTACCCAAAGGAGAAACAGCAAACAGCAATGAAGAAGATCTCTGGTCAATATGATACAGAATGGTAAAGGGGCTCAGCACTGAATGGGGGCAAGACATTTTCAAACCAATCATGAGATGATAGTACATTATTAAACCCTACATTTTACTTATTTTTTATTTTCAATTTCACCACATGAATTACACATTGAAAAATCTGAAAATAAGCTTTTCAGCAGGCAGCAACGTGAACTAAGGTGACAAATAATTTTTTATTTTATTTTTGGGCTTCTAGGAAATCTATGAATGAAACAGGACTGTTTGTGTGTGTGTGTGTGTGTGTGTGTGTGTGTGTGTGTGTGTGTGTGTGTGTGTGTGTGTGTGTGTGTGTGTGTGTGTGTGTCCACCAACACATTTCAGTATAGCAGACCTGATACATTCTAAATGCTATAAGACAGGTCTTTATGTACAAATTTTTTAATATCTCTGTGTTAAATGGCAATGTGATAGGCTCACTCCTTTATTTCTTGACGTTCAATAAACGTCAGATACAAAGCCTATTCCCTGCTGGGAACTTTCCCTTTTTCTTTGATATTGAATCGAAAAATAAAAAAAATTCACAGCATCTAACAGACTGAATGCTAGTGTCACAAGGTCTGCTGGGCTCCACTCTTAAGTAAAGTAGGTATTCACTCAGAATCAGCTTCTTTCTCTGTATTTGCGCTCATGACAGCTGAATAGGGATTAAGATTTGATGTGATAGTAATAATGGGATGTTGGAATGGCAGTAATGAGGGAAGGAGGAGAAAAGATTAAGCCTGTGTTAGGCAGTAATCTTTCCGTCTGCCCGCATGTCTGACCAAGCGTTCAGCAAGTGGACGCTGGCTAAAAATAGGTCACTTATTAACCGCACACACACATGCACGCACACACAATGTCACATATCTATATGCATAGTAACTTAGTTACTCAATGACAACTGCAAAGGACAGAGGGATTTATGGAACTGTCTGACATTAGCCAGTCCGCATTAATCCATCTGTATATGCAATGAAAAGGAAGGTCAGTGCTTTACAAAATCCTACAATCAGTATTCACTGGCATAAACGGTAACAGTAAAGCATGAATGTCATATCATGAATGCCTAGTGAAGGTTATGATATGAAAAATTAAACTGAACACAATTAATTTTGAATGCAATCAGTCTATATTGTAATTACAGCCATATACACTGCCGGGTGGAAAGAAAGTACTGAGAAATTATACTTAAGTGAAAGTGAAAGTCAATTTAGTGAAACCTGAACATGCAAATTAGATGGAGTTCATGCCTTCTAGGAAGGCAAGGAGATGCCTCATTTTATACAATTCATAACTTACTCAAGCATACGCAAACATTACTGAGGATGGGTTAAGAGGTGCTCATGCTCAAATTCTGCACTGAAGTCTGGAAGCTGATCTATTATCAAAAGCACACATCAGCTACAGTGCTATTTACATTTTGCAGCATGAAAGGGACACTACAAATACATATTTTCAATACTGATGAACTTGATTGGATGCTGAATTGAACCCATTTGATTTATGTGTCGCATACAGTCTGTGTCTGAATGTCAGATTTATAAAAAGTAGCTGTACATAAAAATGTACAGGTTAAAAAGTCATCCTTGAATTACAATAACTTGATTATTGTCAACCCCTGATTGCCAGACAAAAGGTTTTATATATATGTGTATATATATATATATATATATATATATATATATATATATATATATATATATATATATATATAGAGAGAGAGAGAGAGAGAGAGAGTATGTGTGTATATATTATTATTATTATTATTATTATTATTATTATTATTATTATTATTATTATTATTATTATTATTATTATTAAAAGAACCTTTAAAAGAACATCTCAAAGCGCTTTAAAATGCAGAATAAAAACAACAAAAATACACACATAAGATAAAGATTCAAATTAAAGCAACAAAAATAGACTATAAAATAAGCATTATGTAAAATTACAATTAGTCAAATTCAAAGCTACCCTAAAAAAATAATATATAATATAATATATAATAAATTATATATGATCTGTATGTGAAACAGGAATGATTTCTCATTGTTTCTTTATTTTCTGAACTGAGAAACGTTATGAACGTTACTTTCTGAACTGAGAAACGTTTATGTTTTACACTTAATACTAACAATGTGTATAAATCTTTTTTACTATAGTTTTAAGAACTTTAAACTCCAAGTGTAATTACGTGTTGTTTTATGATCTGAGAGAGAGGTTAATTAGATTTTTGTATTAAATTGCTATTCAGTAACAATATGTTCTGTTATATTGATAATACTGTATTTAAACATAGAAGACTCCAGGATTCGACTGTCAGTATACATGTAGCCAGCAAAAGACTTTTAGATTTTATTTTATTTTTTAAAATAGCCCAATCTTTATCAAACTTGAACATTATTTACTCTCCTGGTACTCTGTCCTGAACAGCAATACAGAGCACTTGTTTAAAGCATTTTTCAGATGAATCAGCATGCCAGGTGCTAGATTAGATTAAATCACCCTTCATTAAATGACAGGAACATGTTACTGAATCTAAATGAACTCAGTAATACCGTGTTGGCATGAAGAGGCATTTTAACTGAAAGTGCTGTTCATATTCCATTTATATATCACATACGGATCTGCTCCTGCCAAATCACACAGCTAATTACAAATGCAATACAAATACCGGGAAATAATTGGGTGGTGAAATTACTGAAGTTCTTGTTATTTTGGCTTTGAGTAAACACCATGGATTTGGAATAAAATAATGACAACGAGGGTTAAAATGTAATAACCTAAAGTCTACTTTAATGCTTGAGAGTACTAGATGAATCCTATAGGAATAACAACACTTTTTACAGTCCTTATGCTTCAAATTCATTCATGCAAATTATTTAAGATATAAAACTCTCCAGTGTGTTCTCAAACTAGTCTAATAGCTTCAGTATCTATGGCATATCAGTGGTTATCGTAGATGCACCTACATTTTTCCTCTAACAAAAGGAAAGCCAGGAAAATTAAATCGCACTCAATGCTTTACTGTATGTTGGCATTTCTGTTAGGGACCACCTACTGCCTTAACATTTAAACCTCTAAGAGGCGACGTAAATTACATTGATATTCATGTTACAATGACATCTGTTAATGGGGTGAGATATATTAGGCAGCAAGTGAGTAGATGTGCTGAAATCAGGACAAATGGGAAAGGTTAAAGATCTGAATGACCAGATTGTGATGGCTAAACGACTGGGTCAGAGCATCTCCAAAGTCTTATGTGGTGTTCACAGTATGCAGTGCTTAGTACGTAACAAAATGTCCAAGGAAGGGCAATTGGTGAACAATCAATTTTGGCTCCCAGTGCTCATTGATGTTTATGGGGCTAGTCTGTCTGATCTGATCCCACAGAAGAGTTACTATAGCAGAAATTGCTTAAGATGTTGGCTCTAATAGAAAATATCATCGCACCTTAATGTGTTTAAGTCTGTGTAGCAACAGAGCAGTCAGAGTGCCTACAGTATTCTGACTCCGGTCCACCAGCAAAAGCACCTACTGTATAATGGACATTTGAGATCAGGCCTAGACCATGGAGCAATGGAAGAAAGTGGGTGAATTTGCTTTTACATCACGTGGATGGCAATTTGACCCTTGTCAGATTCTTCGCTTCCCATGCACATCACCAAGCATTGAGCGCCCATGACCTTGTTGTCCAGTTCACTGATTGTCCTTCCTTTTACCACTTTTGGTAGGTACTAGCCACTGTATACTTGAAACACAACACAAGACCTGCCGTTGTGGATAAGCTATGTCCATTCATCTAGCCATCACAATTTTGCCCTTGTCAAAGTCACTCAGATCAGCAGCCCAGGTGCTTAAGACAAGTAGAACACTTATCCAAGATATTTATATATAGATATATCTCAGACAAGAGCTCTGCATGTCCTGAGCACCTGGGCTGGTGATTAATCCACCCTGAGAAAGAGCTTTCATCACCTTTTTAATCCCAGTGAATATGTATTGTATGTATGAAATATTGTCAGCAGTAATTGTACATTAAATAAAGATTAAGATAAAGATTGTGTTGAGAAAATCACTGAATAAAATGTGTGTAATTTTTTTGCAAATTACAATAATGACCATGAGAGATAACAAATATCCGGATGCTGGGTGTATTCCCTGGCGGAGCCCTGTCAGATCTTTTAATACATTGATTTTTATCTCCTGCTTGTTTTACCTTCAGTCTTGTCTTGTAGTAATAGGTCTGAGGTCATATGATTTACTTAGTATTGCATTTCAAATGGTTTGTCCTGATGTGGGTTGGGACATCCTCCAGAATGTTAAATGTTTCTACTGTCTAGAATGTAAAGATATAAAGTAGGGAACAGTGAGAATATGCTAAGGTTGCAATCTCCACTTTCACTTGAATTAAACTGCATTTCTTTCACATAAGGAGAAAAGGAGCAATGCTCAAAATATACCGCTTAATTTTATTCCACTGCAGAGGTGGCAGGACTGATAGGTTTAATTACTATGATCCACTTATTTGGGGGCACAGTGGCTTGGTGGTAAACACACTTGCCTTGCACCACCGGGTTTGGGGATTCATTCCTGCCTCTGCACTTCACCTGCCCTGCATGTACAGTATGTGTTTGCATATTCGCCTTTGTGCTTCAGGGGTTTCTTTCCTCCATCTGAAGGCTGATTGCCATCTCAGAATTGCCTGTCGACTGTGCAGGTGATCCAGGGTGCCATCCAGGGTGTTCCCATCCATTGTGCTCTGTATAGGATAAGTTTCAGTTTCAAATGGATGGATGAATCTACTTATTATTTTATTTCCTGGTTATGGCATGCTGGTATATTATTGAACTGTATTTTTCCCCAATAAACTTACAACTTGAAGATTTATTTCGGTTTTAGGGATTAGGTTTAGATTTGACTGAATTATTGTCAGTTGTGGTTGTTAGCAGCTGTTAGATCTGTTAGGAGAGACACACACACACACACACACACACACACACACACACACACACACACACACACACACACACACACACACACACACACACACACACACACACACAGTAGTTGTGTTGCATGAGTCTCTCTATCTCTCTGCCAGGTGTGTATTTATGGCTCCTTCTCCCTTTGCAAAATAACATAGTGATGGCCAAGGAGAGAAAGAAGCACATTTGGAAGATATAGTGCAGCTATGACAGAAAATCAAACATGAGAAAGTGAGAGAATCAGAGAGAAGAAGAAAGAATCTGCTGTGTACATGAAATGGATGTGTGTGCCTGTCTCGGTGACCTCGGCTTTATAGCCCTGCTGTTTATTTGGACTGTAAATTGTAATGGAGGTCTGGCTTTTTATATAACCTATGCGTGTTTGTGTGCATACTGTATGCCTTCAAATGACCATCTAATGCATTTTCTCTCCTTCTTGCTTGTACAGCCGATTATAAATGAACCTAGCAGGAAGTGGGGAAGAAGAAAAAAGATAATCACACATTCTTCAATTTATAATCACTGTCATTCCACAAGGACACACTCTCCTACTTATGTACATGTACACACACACACACACACACACACACACACACACACACACACACACACACACACACACACACACACACACACACTTACCTTTTTAGCCAGACAGGATGCACGATGAGGTTAGAGACAGATGCCTGAGTGAGATGAGTAGACTAGAGGAAAGTGAAGCTGCTGAGCCGGCACTGGCTTTATACAATACAGCTCAGCTCTGCAGTCTGAGAGTTAGAAGACTGACCTGTGTATGAACAAACACTTCTATTCAGAACTAGTCTATACTTTTATTGCTGTTGAATCATACTATAAACAATCAGTCACAAATAAATGTGCTTGTGTGACATAAGAAAGATGATTTTGAAAATGGGGCTAACAAAACAGACCCAGTTGCAGCAGCTTGGAAACTGGCATTTACTGTAGTCTTACAAGACAGACCTCTTTTACTCTTTAAGGCTTTTCACACTTGAAATAATTAAATCTGCGTAATTTGAAACCCAGTGTAAACAGAGTCCCGGGTTATTTTGTTTCACACATTTCACACTGCTCATTCTTTATCCAGGGTTAACAAGTAATCATGGGTATTCATAATCTGACATATCACACTGTACATTCCTAAACCCTGGGTTAATGTTCTTATTTGCATATTTGTCATGCTAACAATCTTGACAGGAATAACGGATAAATAGAGCTCATGACCAATTTAAATAATGGCTTGTCTTGCACTGTGGCAGCATTAAAAATAAGGCTTGACAATTGGTTGATCTTTAGAAATTGGGATAAAATTAAAAAAAAAAAAAAAAAAAAAAGGACAGGTCTGTTGAACTGCACACATGCAGGCATTGTTATCTTTTACAGCTTTGAAAACATTTTCAGCCTTTTTAGTCTTGTTACATAGTTGTTTAACCATACTTTGTTATCCAGCTTCTGCTAATTTTTTTTTGTGTGAATTTAGTGAATTGATATTAATCACCCTTTGACATTATTTTTACAATGAAACTACTGCTCACACAGCAAAGAGAGCTTCTGTAACTGAACAAAACATGTGATATGAGATTCACTATTCAATTTTTGATTGGGTGCCTGTTACTAAGCATCTAGCCATAACATTCTAACACTGCAACATATTACACTGTACATGTTTGGCATTGTAATGTAGGGTTAACACTTCAAAACCACTGCTAGTCCTTTGGGGCAGGGTTTCATAACCCCAGGTAAAAAGCGGTACTATCCCTGCTTATGAATAAGTGTGACAGGCAGTTCAGTGGATTGGGTATGCTAAATTGCTTCTAGATGTGTGTGCGTGCGTGCCTGTGTGTGTGTGTGTGTGTGTGTGTGTGTGTGTGTGTGTGTGTGTGTTGTATGTTGCATGTCGTATTCCTGCTTTAATTGTTACCAGGATTGTTTTTGGACCTGTCACAACCCCAGATACTTACTAAAGCTGATGAAGTGAATGATTATCCACATAAATGTGCATGAGTAAATAGTCCCAAGCCAGATCTAAAAAGGATTTTTCGTCACCTAAACCACATTAGGTGGTCCGAAGTGCAGATTTACCCAGATGCTTTACGATAATTAATATTTAGTAATAAAAGCCTCATTTGAAAGATTGAATTCCCTAATGATACAGTACAGCAGTGCTAAAAGTTGGTGCTTTGAATGAATCTAAAATAAAAACAAGAAACATTTGGTTGAATGTAATGATCTGGTTTGCATATTAAATACATACATACATACATACATACATACATACATACATACATACATACATACATACATACATACATACATACACACACACACACACACACACACACACACACACACACACACACACACACACACACACACACACACACACACACACACAAATGTGCATTACATAAATCAGATGTAAGCAAGTCATACTGCATCTAAGGCTTACAATAGGACACCATGAACCACGCAGACATTTTCAATCTGGTAATTCAATCTTGAATTGGTCAAATTTCGCTCTTTTATGGTGTGTGTCTGTGACAGTTGAAGCCAAAATGAAGCTAACAATTTAGTTGCATGACTATTTCTGTTAAATGTAAATGCAGAATAACAGTGGAAACACGATGGGGAAAGCATTGTTTTCTTTATATATGTAAACTTTCTAATCATTGCAATTGAATGCAGATGTGAAAAGGAAGAACCATTAAAATTTTACTGTTTATGTATACTGTATATTTACGTATGATATACTGTATGTGTGGCACACAGAAAGTGCCAGATAATATTAATGCATATAATCCTTAAAGATTCTTGTCATGACTTTTATGCAGTCCAGATGAATTATGAATGGCACTGAATGCCTGTGTACAACAAACAAAGACAGTCTGATACATAATACACAGATGGGGTTTCATAATGTCCCGAGGCACATGGTGCAGAGAGAAAACACACATGCATGCTTTAACAGCTTGAAACATGGACCTGCATAATCAAGCCCTCTAACCATTTACTTAATCGCTGAAGAACATTTCTGTTGCAAATAATGCCTGAGTATTGACCATTCACCCTCCCAACCTTTTTTGTCTCTGTCTCTCTCTATAGGACCTGGGTGGAGGGAGCCCTCCTCAGAGAAACTGGAAGGGGATTGCCATCGCCTTGCTGGTTATTCTGTTGGTCTGTTCGCTCATAACAATGTCGGTCATCCTCCTCACTCCAGGTACAAGCACACACACACACACACACACACACACACACACACACACACACACACACACACACACACACACACACACACACACACACACACACACACACACACACACACACCTAATTTATCTTTATTCAAAAGCAAAAAGCTTATTTCAGACATATAGATTTGGTCATTGTTATTAGTTTAGTAATATTACAAATGAACAAATGTGATGTGAGCAAATGTGATGTGAGCACCTAACACTGTTTAAAGTTTTAATACATTTTAAAATCGCTCAAGGAGGCCATTACTAAAAGAAGAGGTGATACAAGTTTTGCTTCTGACAAACAAATGCCATTTCACATTTACTCGCTCACACAAATAGCATTTAATGAGAATCAGGAAGCTAATAATGTGTTGTAAATAGATGCCTTGCTTGTGTGAGGAAAATATTGAATAGATTAGCTTTCACATTTAATTACATGCATTTCTGAAATAGATTTATTTTATGAAAATATACATACATAATTATATTAAGATATTTTGCTTATTAGATTCAATTATATAACTGTAAGTAATTATTATAGTAAATATTAACCTAATGTAAGTGAATATTCTGGATAGAAATAACCCCCATTCAACATATTTGTGGTGTCCTTGAAATAACCAGTAAAAAATAAATTAATTCTGATCATTCTTTAGGTCGTTTACCAGTTATTGACTATTACCAATAGCTATTTACTGTTTCCTGCATAATGTTTACCTTATGAGGTTGCGTGTGTGTGTGTGTGTGTGTGTGTGTGTGTGTGTGTGTGTGTGTGTGTGTGTGTGTGTGTGTGTGTGTGTGTGTGTGTGTTTTGACAGTGGACACTCTAGCTGGCAGTGACACTAAGCTGACAGTGGAGGATCTGTTCAGTTCTGATTTCTATGTACATGATCCTGAGGCTCGTTGGATCAATGGTAAGACAATCTACACGAGACAGAAATCTTTAGGTCATAAGCAGTCTCTCTGTCACAATTGTTTTATTCTCAGTTCAGTACAAACGTATACACAAGTACACATATGCTGTGTGCAGGTCCATTCCAAATGGCACCCTTTGATTTGCAGTCTACCTGCAAGTGTGCACTTGATGTCAGTGAAGTGGGAAACTATGGTGTGTTAGCTATTGATAATGCATGGTTGTAAAAACCTTTGGTACACAGAGACATTGCTTAAATGCTTCAGACCAAAGTGACAAATACAAGGAATAAATCTTATTGAAATCAGGTATAGTCTTTACAATTTGTCTTTATCACACAATGCAGGCTATAAATGTAATAAAATATTCAAAGTGCTTATAGTGTTTTATTCCTCTTATTCCACAGCATAATTTGTCAGTTGAATGTCCATGAAACAAGTTCATGCTTTCGCTTATGTTATAGCAGCTATAAACGCCTCGCCAGCCTCTTAAAGTTAAAAAGACATCAAGAAGTCAATACACTTGTTACAGAGAAAGGGTAAAGCTCAAAGCACTCCATCTTTTGATTTTTCCAAGGCAGAAAACTTTAGAGAATGGCTTCACCTCTGACAGTTAGGAACAGAAGACACCATGGACCCCTTCCTTAAATGTTAAATAAATAGAAAGCTTAGAAAGCACAGAAAGCTTTGCAGTGTAAAAGATTATACCTTTTTTCTGTGGTTTTCAATAACAGCACAGTTATTAGCTTTAGATTATGGGGAACATCCAACATGCAAGCCCCTGTGAATGAGTTATTGCTAGAAATGATAACATATTTGAAGTCCATTCATAGAAACCTGTGATTTTCATTGCATCCAGATCTACTGTCAGCTGTGCTGCTGTTATAAATTAATCAACTTTTTCTGACCAGTCAGTTTTGAGAATTCAACAACAATGTGATGTGAACTTAGAGTAACAGATTGGCTTCAGTTAAAACATTCGTATGCATCTTAATGTATATTCTTAATGCATCGCAAAAGTAACATCAACGAAAAAGACATCTTTGAATGTTTTCCTCTTTATCAGTGTAGCATGTTGTTCCCTGCTTTCAAAAATCCATCTGCCAGGGATTTCAGCCAATGTCACATGGGGATTTAGAAGAGAGACGCTGATGAGACCTTAGTTGATGATGACTTTCCTGACGAGTGCATTAAATACTCTAAGTGGATGCTTGGCAGGACACAATTGAACCCCAAAATGAGAAATGGGACATCCTATGGACTGGTAGACCTTGTTTACACACAATTTAGGCCCACAAGAACTCCAGTGTAGTAAAGCATATAGATACTGAAAGGTCACAGGTTTTATTTGGACATTAAGCTTTGCATTTGATACCATGTATGTCCATTTGATCCCATGTATGTCCCATGTCCTTTAAATTTTGCACTTGTTCTGTGCTTGTGATTGCTGTTACTGTTGAGCCTTTCAGCAAGACTCTTAATCCTTACATGTACTATACTTTGATTGCCGGTTGAATAAATGTACATATATAGCACATTTTCTAAATCCTTCCACAAGCACATATCCTAGATTTACTCCTACCAGAAAATCAGAACGTATGATTGAAGATGTTCACAGTCACACATATGACATCTATGTGAGAGACTCAGTGAGTGACAGCAGGGCTGATGGCTTGATTTACAGCATGCTTTAGTGAAGCTAGTGTCAGTGTCCTGAGAGCTGTCACTTATTCATTCTCAGCATTATGATAGATAGAGCAAAGGCTTTTACTTGTGACTAAAGTACTTGTCTGTTATATGATTAGTTTGATGTGTATGTGTGTTGTTTGTGTGTTGTAATTAAGTTTAGTGATTATACTGAAGTAGTCTTTATGGGGTGGTGGATGTCAAAGAAAGAGAGGGAGAGAGCAATTCAGTGTGTGTTTGAGAACTAATCAGTGTGTGTGTGTGTGGTTTCTAAGCAACATAAATTATATTATCTATCTATCTATCTATCTATCTATCTATCTATCTATCTATCTATCTATCTATCTATCTATCTATCTATCTATCTATCTATCTATCTATCTATCTATCTATGTATCTATCTATCTATCTATCTATCTATCCATCTATCCATCTATCTATCTATCTATCTATCTATCTATCTATCTATCTATCTATCTATCTATCTATCTATCTATCTATCTATCTATCTATATAAATAAATTGCTGGCACAATTATAGTTTAGTGACATGATGGATACATTGCTAATTCAATTGAGTCTGAGCCATTTTTTTTTCACCCATTTGCAGTCAGAAATGAATGTATCTGCTCTGAACAGCACTACATGAGGTGTGTTTTGAAACCCCTTTGGTCCAAAATTGCACTAACATTACTACCTTTTAGAAAGGGCATTTCATTTTACCCTGATTTTGCATTTACACTATTTATCATTTGTCAAACCACTTCAGCATCAACTAGCCTTCTCAAAAACACTTACAAAATAAGTTTATTTATGAGTTTGAGTTTTATTTTTATTTTTATAATTTTTATATTTATTAAGTTATGAGTTAATTTTTTTCTCTAACATATAAACGAATATAAAAAACAACATAATGACAGTTGGAATATAATTATATACGTAATAATGTATATAATTACCTGAATCAATATGTCTAACAAAATGAATTAAAGACTCACCAAGTGTATAATTAAAATTTTGAATTTACCAAATAAACACTCGAGTAGTAAACTGGAAAACACTAAACACATTTGTTAAATTAATCAGTCAGTGGTTCCATCATGAACTCTATTTACGCTAAGTGCAGTGGAATTGTATATCACTATGAGTGCTGTGTTTGTTGTCATGTATTATATGTGGGTTTGTGCTTGGAGAGAACCCAATGTGAAATAAACTAACCACACCTCATTAGTAATGTAATTAATCCAAACCCAATTCATTTTAGTAGTTACTCAGACCTGTACACTTTACTTTTTTCCCCTTGTATGATTTTAACAAGAATAGGGCCTATAAAAAACAGAGTGGTATGAATGAGTATGGAAGAAAGGTTGTGTGTGTGTGTGTGTGTGTGTGTGTGTGTGTGTGTGTGTGTGTGTGTGTGTGTGTGTGTGTGTGTGTGTGTGTGTGGGTGGGTGGGTGTATGTGGGTGTGCTTATGTGTGTGCGTGTGCGTGTGCGTACGTTTGTGTGTGTCTATACCTCATTAACCTCCATAAGCCACAGATGGATGAGGCAGATCCAACTGTCAATATGTCCCACTCTAATAGTCTTCTCTGCACACTTCATACAACACAACTGAGCACATTCACAGGTAATGTAGCACTGCACATGCAATAAGAAACCTGAGTTATAGCTCAATACCTTTCCTTCCACTGTGGTGCAGAATGTGGCATTGCGCTTCCAGGGTTTGGCCCTGAGTAGAAATACAGTGGCTGTAGGAAGGTTAGATGTGGTACTAAATTTCTGGAAGCCTTTTCAGTTTCATTTGGAAAGCTTTCAAAATGAATAATCAATACATTAATGGAGAGGGTAACCCACAATTTACTCATAGTCTTTAACTGATCAATATGGCAGGAGAACACAGATACTGGCCACTGCTATTAGCAAATATATAAATATGGAACAGTGCGGAAAGTCACTGACTCGAACCTGTGAAGCAAGTCCAGGAACACCATGCCCGTGTGTGAGTGTGTGTGTGTGTGTGTGTGTGTGTGTGTGTGTGTGTGTGTGTGTGTGTGTGTGTGTGTGTGTGTGTGTGTGTGTGTGTGTGTGTGTGATAGTTCTGAAAGGTGTGACCAGGACTCAGCTCAATTAGAGAAATTGTGAGAAAAAGAGAAAGTGAGAAATGTTTAGAGCAAGAATTCCTAAAATAACTGAACTATGCTGCAACAATTTTTTTAAAAGCATACCCTACAAATTCAGAGTGTATATAAATATTTAAATACCGTTTCTAAAAGCCACAGATATAAAGCAGACATCCGTTCACCCACCATGCAGTAAAACAGAGCAGTCTATAAAAACCACAATACAAAGTTAGGTTAAAGAGCCATGTGTATTCTCTTTCAACCAAGAAGTAATCATTTACTGTATATAGACAGTAAACATGTAATGTCTTATAACAAGAGAAAACACAATTCTAGCAAGAATTATAGTCCATTTAAAAAACACACTTAAAATTAGAACTTGACTATATCATCAAAAGGTATTAGGTAGAAAATATAGAGACAGAAATAAGCAGGACGTAATCCCAAACCTCCTAGTTTCCCACATTTTATTTAAGTTAGTAAAAATCCCCAGTAAAATAAAATCTTTCAGGGGACTTAATCAATCTTTTTATTAAATTGTGTACACTTTAATGAAGTGCCTATAGAGTGAGTGGGTTGTATTGCCTCCAAGGTTCCTGGTACAATCTTGAGCTTGGCTTACTATTGTTTTGTTCATGTGGCATTCCTCCGGGTGCTCTGGTTTCCTTCATGGCACTTTGCTACTCTGATGTGACTCGGACTAATTTTCCCTGGGATTGACTCTGTATTTAATGCAACCATGACCGGGATAATAAGTTAATAGAAATCACCCACCCCTACAGTCTGTGCCATAATTATGTGATTGTGGACCACAATGGCCCTCAAATAAATGACAGTGATTGGGGAACTATAGAGAGAACTGGGCTGTGGTGCCTTTTCTTTACACGAGACAGCCAGATCCCTTACTAAAGATTATTGGGGAGACAAAGGAGATGGAGAAGTTGTGTAAACATTTTCATGATTAGAGAGAAATGGCAATTGCTAGAGATTTAACTTGGAAGTGGATAGAGTTTCAGTCATAGTCTTTTACCCAAGCTTCAGGTGTTTCATAAATATATTTAGAAATGAATATTATTTGATTATCATACATAATTATGAGTGTATATGATCACAATATTGATCATACCATCATATGGCCAATCCAAGTAAGTCTGTATTTTTGCACATCTTTCACCTGACCTGGATAACAATGAAAACCACTTTCAGTTTTAATGAATGTTTGCCCTTTTTGGCAATAAGAGGAGAGAGCAAGAGGCAAATCAAGGGGAATGGGATCGATGCTCAATAACAAGCTCTGGTGGGTGTGGGTGTATGGGTAAATAAAAGTTGTATGGAAATGAGCAAAAAGCACAGAATAGTGTACATGTATTATTAGTGGGCATGTGATTGTACAGTATGGTCATTGTGTCTGGATCTGGCAGATGATTGTGTGTGTGTGTGTGTGTGTGTGTGTGTGTGTGTGTGTGTGTGTGTGTGTGTGTGTGTGTGTGTGTGTGTGTGTGTGTGTGTGTGTGTGTGTGTGTGTGTGTGTGTGTGTGTGCGTGTGTGTGTGTGTGTGTGTGTGTGTGTGTAGGGGAGGTAGAGGGAGGGGGAGGGCTCTAGCTGAGTGAGAAATGTGCAGTCATTGGTTGTTATGGTAACAGGATAGAAGGATGAGGCATGTGGGGCATTCAGGTCTTTTTTTGGCGGTACCATGAATATTTCAGTGGGTCATTTCCCTTCTAAGCATGTGTGTGTTGAGAGAGACCGATTTCAAGGTGTGTTATTAAAATGTGTGTGAATGTAGAAGAAATAACAGCCAGAGGTGTTTGTATGGTTAAATGATGCTTTTGAAGGTTTTATTATGCGCACACACACACACACACACACACACACACACACACACACACACACACACACACACACACACACACACACACACACACACACACACACACACATTCTGACACTCAAACAGACAGTCCATCTTCATACAAGACGCAGATCTCTATTTACACTTTTTCATAATTTAGGGCACTTTCTCACCTCTCAGGCTGTTTGACTGTTACAAAGTTATGTAGATCAGAAACAGAAGGAAGCACTCGCTAACTCTTTGGTTTAAAATGATGAAAAAATAAAAACAAATCTTTGGTTCACATCACTGAAAATGACAGACACTGTATGAACTGAGATGAAACAAATGTAATGTTAAATTAAAATATGTATTCAATGATAATTTAACTAAATAGTTAAAAGCATCACTTTTTGTCATTTTTTCCCCAGAACATTTTTATGTTGAATCATAGTAATCTATTAAAAATGTACTTTTATAGATTCTATCTATTTTTCATTAATTGAATTATTTTTAATTTTTTATAATTTGACTAGTTTGTGTGTAGCTGAAATGTCATTGAGTGAGACAGGACAAGATAAAATGTTTCATTGTTAGATGTGTGGGATGTTTGAGCAGGCTTGATAAGGTCAATTTGAATGTCCTGGCGGTTAAATAAGAAAAGACTAAAGAACAATAAGATGAGTATATGTCCTTCTATACTCAATCTAAACTGCATTCAAATCCATATCTTGTATGCACAGACACAAGATATCCTGCACGGTAATAAATAGAAGATATGCATCTTTCCTATGAGCTATTAAATCCCTGACTTAACTATGATTATACAAACAGCTTTCCTGTGTGAGATTTAATGCATGAGCAGTGTTAACAGAGAGTGCTAATTTTAATTCCAACACAATTCTCACTTTCTAATAACTCCCCATAAAAAAAAATCTTCTGCATCTGAATTTCCACCCCTGTAACAAGGAATATATATATATATCTTTTCCAAAATGATGTGTTTGAAATAACAGAAACACAGTAAGGTGTTGGTCCTTGGAATCCATGTAGTTTTCATAAGCAGTATTCACCTTTTGGTTTTCTTGTGTTTTTGAGAATATTACTCATAGCCAATTTGCACCTCACAGTAGGTGTTTTGTGAAGATCTGATGCAGTTTTTCTCTATGCTTTATAAAAATGGTGAATTCTTTTTTTTTTTTTTTTTAGATTTTGCCTACACATTATGAAACAGCACCACTAGCCTGGCACAGCATTCCAAATTCTAACATGTTTATCTAACAGAGGAAAAGCTTGCTCGGAGCACATATCCAATGTAATAACCACAAATATCCAATGTAATAACCACACGGGTCACTGAGATGTACTAACTAATGTTTAAAGCAGTTTAAATTTCGGCTTTGTGCTTTCTCACTGTTAGATGTAAACTACATGCCTGGGCTTAATGAACATTTGATTTGTGACCAGTTGCTGCACCAGGCTACATTTACATCAAGAAAGATATGGCTCATCTTATGACCAAGTGTTAATCCTGTTGGTGCAACCAAGATAAAGGGTGTAAATAATCTCTGCATTTACAATAATCTGATCCAGTAATGACTCTTAAAGAAAACATCAATGGGCTTCTAAGTGCTGCAACATAAAAAACGTTTACCCTATTGTTGGGAGATCATGACTTTCAGCACAGAAGATACCACAGCCATCTGAGCAATATAGTTTGTGCTGTCTGGATTGGAGAGATGGCATCAAGTTTCTCTCCTGTCAGTCAGAGTGACACTAATCAATCATGGATACTTGTGAGCTCATATACGAAAGTGAGCAGACAGAAGGCATTGATATATTGTGACACCTCTAGCAAATATTTCATAGAAACTACGAGAAAGAAACTAGGTCATTTCCCCGACTCTGTGAGAGCAGGTGCTCTTTTTAGTCTCCTGACTATGTACAGTATGCCAGAGGCACTGAGTGACTGCACTACTTTAGTAGAAATCTCATGTACACTTTGAAATTCTGCTTTCCTACATCGTTAATTGGTTGTTTTGATATACTATTACTCAATGATTGTCAAGCAAGAAGCCAAACAAACAGACCATTAGATTAAATTGAACTGTGATGCATTAATTTAGAGACTTATCTATTCTACATCCCACTAATCATCTGAAACATGAGTGGCAGTTATAGATCGATGTAATTGCAGAGTTTGTTGATTTTGGATTTTTCTACAAATCATAGTCAAAGTTCACAGCAGGTATCACATTGTAGGCATACAGTAATCACAGTCTGATCCATACTCCAAACAGACAGGATAGGATTGAAACTAGAAAACACTACAAATGCAAATATGACCTGAGACTGGGAAAGGAAACATGGAGAACCGTGAACAAAGAACCAGCATCGTGATAGTTTGTGTTGTAAATGTAAAAATGCTATTAAGGCAGGTAGGCATCAAGTCATGTTGATTTGAGTGTTTGCAGAGTTACATCTTCAAACCAGATTGCAGAGCAGTTTGTGTACAAATGGGAATAGTTGTTTCTAATGGTATTGACTAAAGGAAGTAGCTAGTACTGATAACCCTAGAGAATATATATATATATATATATATATATATTTTTTTTTTTTTTGTTTGATTTCCCCAAAGTAAAACCTATAAAAATACTGTAGGATAAGAAGTCACTAAGAAAAATAACAGGAGACAGGTAATGAAGGGAAATTGCAGGCAGGAGCTAAAACAGGAAGTAAAACAGGAAGTATGGGTAAATGTGTATACATCCTGTGTAACGTGTGTATGTCTCCTCAAAGCTTTTTCAATCTGAACCAGAATATTTATTTTCAAACTGACCAAGTATGCTTTAATTTGGCATACCTCAGCACTGTTTAATGCATAATTCTTATAATTGGGAGCAACTTGTTAAGTTCCACAATATTAAATCTACCCTTCATTAATACTGTAGAGCAGGGGTATTCAATTAAAATTCAAAGAGGTCCAGTTACTAAAATTTCCTCCCAGCAAAAGTCCGAATCTTATATTGTCACTTAAAATAGTGTACCCTCATGTTAATAAAATCAATAACGCACATACATTTCTATATAATTTATTGTTAAATTTCAAGTGTTTTCAAAGTCTGAACTTGTATGGCACTTGAATGGAAAACAATCCTGTAGTTGTCTTTACTAGATGTCAAGTAACAGACAACAGACACTGAATTTCTTCTGAATAAAATAAATAAAAAGTGCAAACACAGCTTTGAGCAGCCTGAACTTAGGGCCTATATTTCAAGTAATGTAAAACATTCAGAACCTTTTGAATTAAATAAAAGTGCTTTTAATCTTTAAGAAAAAAATTAAACAAAAGACTTTTGAGCTGTCCCTTTTTAAACATTAACTACATGCTAACATACACAGGAACCTTAGGCAAAAGACCATTTCAAGTAAAATATAACAGGGCAGAATTTACTGAATAAAAGAAAAGTGCAGAGCTTTGAGCAGCTCCCTTTTTCCTCTCTCCTTTCCACTTCTCCTTACTCCCTTTCCATCTTCCGTTCCTAGTGAGAGAAATGGGCATGTAACTGTCCTGCCAACAGTTTGAATCTTAATTGTCCTGCCAGCGTAATTAGGTGCATTACTGCCACCTTCTGCTCTGGAGTATGGAACAGAAACAATCTGTATTTGGCTTGGCTTTTGATGACGCTCCTGTCGTAATAACTAGATTAACTGCGCATGAGCGAAAGATTTATCTTTTTATTAATATCAACGAGTTATATAATCTTATAATATTAGATTATAATAAGGAGATGCTTAATATGATAATATTAGAATTTTAACGAGTTCGGGCCGGCCACGTCACTCGGTCCGGATCCGGACCGCGGTCCGCCATTTGGTGATGTCCGCTGTAGAGTGTCAGGACTCAGCTAGGACTTTTGGCCATGTGCCTTTGTTTACGTTCCTCGTCACGTGCCTGCCTCACATTCGTCTGCTCCTCCCTGTCTCCACACTTGTTCCTAATTGTGTCTCATTGTCTTTTGTATTTAAGTGAGCTGCGTTGCAGATGGCATCGCGGAAACATTAGTTACGGTTAGTCATTGTTAAGTGTTGTCATTTGTACTGTTTTAGTTATCGTCTTTTACTGTGTCGTCTTTACTATTTATTAAACCCCTTTCATTTGAAGCTATCCTGCATACGGGTCTGTCTCCTTCCTTCCTGGTTGTGACATAGAGACTTAGGGGACACAAGTTTAGGAGTAAAAACTGTGAAATGCACATTGGAAAATATTCAGTTACAAGGTGATAAATCCTCTTCATTTCAGGCCTTATCACAATGTGTTGTTCATTTTATTCCTGTAATCGCACACTCCAAAGGTTTGCATTCCTTATCGAGCAAATCAGTGTCAGAACTTTCAGGATACATCCTGTACATCCGTACAAACCGATGTCCTTAGTCCTGCACTTTCTTATGTGGCTCTGAATCTTTATGTAGCACCAAGGGTCCTAGAAACATGTTGTTTCATTTCACTGTGTACTGCATCAGCTTTATATGATCAAACTTACAATAACATCTTCTTGACTTAACTTTACTCTTAAAATTCTACATATATCCTACATACATGTCATACTGTATTTATCAAAATATGACACTACAAAACAAAAAGGTTGACTGTGGTCTACCTATGAGTGTGCTAACTATGAAGTGATAGCTACAGTATATTGGTCTACATTTCTGCACACTATAAATGGTTGAGTATATTTTCGAGAAAACATAAGTATCAGTGTTGCACCATAAGAAGTGGTAACTATCTGGGACATGCCCTTGCACAAACTGTAAGCATACTCCATGTAAATTCTGGGTGTAGTTCGTGAGTAGTTTTTATTTATCATGCATACCAGATGTTCTTATCCATGAATTTTTTAATAAGTCATGTGTGACTCTACTATAGACACTACCGTAGTTATGAAGTACGTCTGTTAGGTAGCATGTGGTGCACCTTCTGATGGAGCAGTACCTCTTTCCTAATGATAGCCTGTGAAACAGTCGGGTTCCTGGGTGTGAGATCAGTTGTGATCTATCAGCTCAGTGCCTGATTCTGGTGTCATGCAGCTTCCTTGATTAAGAGCTGCTGCTGTACTTAAAGCTAGTTTCTTTTCCTGTCATAAAATCAAAAAATGGACTATTTTCCTTATCTAAAGGGCAAAAAATATGTAGCCATAAGCTGTGTCATGATATACTAATTATCCTTTTCAGAATGATATTTTAAAGATCTTCTGTCTATTGGGGAAAAATCACTGGATTAAAAGAGAAAAAGACATCTCTGTAATAGACTGTGCGAGACACTTTCCACCATTAAATTTCGATCTGTGTATGAATATCTTTTTTTCTGGAAATATAAAAAGAGTAAAAGCACACACTGCAATCAGTGTGGTGAGATCAGATATCCATACTGTATGTTTGCAGTAGTCAGAAGTCTCTGCCCACTGGAGAACAGCCTCATCAGTTTGCTCAGAAGAGCCCAAAGTACTGGAGTGTCTGCAATAGGGAAAAAATGGATGATGCCCTCCCTGGAGCTAGGAAGAGATGAAATGAAAACAGGCTTTCTGAGTAAGATTGGACAGCTGCTGTAGAAAAGGGGCAATTTAGAAAGACATCTGCGAGTAGATTGGGAACAAGGGTGGACAAGCAGCTGGCTACAGTGGCAAAGGAAAATGAAATGCTTCAAGGTGTTTAAAATATAGTCGAAGTTATCAAGGAGACAGGTGCTCATAAGTGATAAGGGAGATCTGACATCCAAGATATTTCCTATCATAGAGGATTGTAGCGCATACAACTTTTGGAAAGACAATTATGATTAGCAAATACTAGAAAAGCAAGGAAAGAGAATACATGCTTTGTTATGGAGATAAGATACACAGATGTAGATCCCATTTAACTCCTGAAAGCACTGGACCATCTGTGAGGGGTGTCTGGGCTGCTCTCCTGTGTTGCTCACTGTCCTTGAACACTTTACCAAGCCCTTACACTTACATCAGGCTGCAATTTATCGACTGGAGCTCTGCCTTAAAAACACTGTAACTATTCAAGAAAGTTTAGAAGTACTGTAGATACTGCAAATTTATTTCATCCATCATCAATAATAAAAATCTGTATATACCATATGATTGCTAGCGTTTCTCTTTTTTAACGTATCTGCAGTAAGCTACACAAATGTCTATATCATGTCTTAATGTTCAGACACACACACACACACACACACACACACACACACACACACACACACACACACACACACACACACACACACACACACACACACACACACACACACACACACACACACACACACACACACAGAGTGCTCTTGGTGTTGGAAGCAGTTAGAGTAATTTAACCACACGTTTCCTAACTAAATAAAGATTTGGATTTCTTGCCATAGAAATGCAAAGTACCTCATGGAGGCCTTGTTCTCTCTCTCTCTCTCTCTCTCTCTCTCTCTCTCTCTCTCTCTCTCTCTCTCTCTCTCTCTCTCATATTTTTCAGAATCTGAAGTCATCTACAGGAACCACCATGGCCATGTCATTAGGTTCAACATCCTCACCAATGAAACAGATATTATCCTAATGAACAGCACATTTGTGAGTGAAGCTATTTTTTTTTGTCTCTATGACCAGAACACACTCCATCATCTGCAGCCTTGTCTACACACTAGCTTCAGTTAAGGGGCTCAACCATATTGAAAACACAGACTTTATATATATTTTATATTTATATATAATACTCATGCAACAGCAGTCTTTGCCACTCTTAACTAAATATCTTCTATTCCTACTTTATGTTTGCTACATTGGCAACATGATTTCCAAACATTTTTATTACAAGCATCAATACAGTTATCTGGGATGTTAAATGTACAGACAGTTTAACAATTATGATTAGATTTTATGATTTTTAAATATTGATTTACTGCTCAATTAAATAATTATTTTTTACTTTTTTTTACATTCAGTTAGATCAAAAAGTCTGAGTTTATTTTTTCAAATAAAAATTATGTCAGAAGTCAAAAGCATCAAAAATAAGTCAAAGGTTTAATTTTAAATGTTTAAAACAACAGAATCTTCAATATCTTGTAAATTAATATTCATGCTTCTGTATTTCTTGGTCTCAGTATAAATGTAATCAAGTGTGCGATATTGACTGTGTTAACTGCTTTGTACAGTACAAAAGGTCAGATATTCCTCTTGTCTAATCTCTTCTACTGAAGTGTGTGTTCAGACAACAGTCTGCTGAATTTAATCTAAAATGGATCATAAGCTTTTGCACAAACTTGTGGAGTTCATGGCAGCTCGAGTTCATACTTTTCATTAAAGCAAAAAGGGTACAAACCAAATTCTAAGAAACTCTGACATTCATGTAAATGTTTTAAATATTATTCTCCTTTCCACTTAAGTTGCTGTGAGTAATTTAATTTGTAATGCAAATTATTGTCTTGAATTAAAAAAGAATGCAAAATAGAAGTGATTTCACTTGTGCTCTCTGAAATCTGGATCCTACTGTAAGGGAAGTCTGTTTGTATGGTCAAGCAGACTCCAAGTACAGATTTGTCTTACATTACTGTATATGTCTTATCACACTGTATTTAACTGTATTTTTTTGTAAGATTTGTTACATTTTACATTTAAAATAAGCTTTAATATAGTAATTTATTTATTTCCCCCAAATTTTAACCAACATGATTAATAATAATACATCATTTTCAAGAACGTTTGACTCGCTCTGTAAATACAGTATACAAATCTAAAATAATGCTTTGTATTTTCTTTTCCTTAGGTTGCTTTTAAAGCCACTAAATACTCAATAAGTCCTGATATGAAGTATGTGCTTTTTGCCTATGATGTTAAACAGGTATGTGCATTTTTGTCTTACTTTGTTGTTTTAAAAGATTTATCACAGAACTTCATTGAAGTTATGTTTGAAATCTGTTCACATTCTATCCCTTTAATGGGGATATAAATTATTTGGGATTATGGGGGATGTTATTAGTTGCTCTTGTTTTGTCTGTCTTAATTTCAAAGCTATTTCTGATATATTTATGCTTCCATATTTACTAAAATCCTTTTAAGACTTTCCAGTTTGTGAAGAGTTCCACTCCAAATAGCTCCTGAGTGTCTCATATCTGAATCTAGGACACTGAATGCCATGATCTAAAATTAACACATGGATTACAGTAAATTACCTGTAGAGCACAAAGATGCAATATAAAGATCCTCACAAACCCAAGATCTATCCTTTTCATTTCCATGATAATATGAGATGTCTGACAGGATGGTATTCAGACATTGTTGGAGTGAAGAGACAGTAAGAGCAAGAAAGAGAGAGGGAGAGAGACAGAGAGAGAGAGAGAGAGTTTCAAGCTAAACTCACCCAGGATTACACACTTTAATCTTGTTACTGTAGCGATTAATCTGATAAACACTTCCCTCCATTCACAGAGACCAGTCAGCTCACAGCCGACTAATCAATCTGTAATTCTTTTAAGGAGAAGTGTGTGTGTTTGTGTGTGTGTGTGTGTGTGTGTGTGTGTGTGTGTGTGTGTGTGTGTGTGTGTGTGTGTGTGTGTGTGTGTGTGTGCGTGCGTGCGTGCGTGCGTATATGAGTGTACATGTACATATGTGTACATATGCTTAGGAAGCTAGATAGTGACATTTATATTCGATGTCCAAGATACTGTGGTTAAAGAAAATTAGTGGATTAATGAATCTGTATTTTTTTCCCCCGGGAACATTGTGTAAGCAGCTTTTGAAGAATATTCTGAAGCAAACACGTTTTCAGAACTTTACTCAGATTTTTTTTTTGTAACATTCAAGCCACTGTAACAACGTCAGCAGTATACCATTCTAAAATAACTAGACTCAGGGTAAGATTGCTCATGAGCTTGTTATTTAGGATTGTACATATGGCATGGCTGTCTGTTACTAAGTAATAAAAAAACAACACAATCAACACTTTCTGCTTTGCTCTGTGCAAATCCACATACACACATGCTCAGATTACTACTCAGAGAAAAAAGGGAAAGAAAGAAAGAAAGATCGCATCAATATAGTACATGGAAAAAACAGGGCTCAGGTGTTCCACATCAGTCATTTCCCCTGTGTCTTGTCTGACCAAACCTCCTGCCAAACCACACCCACACCTGCTACACAAACATGGTCAGAAGCTGTGAAAATTATTAATGAACAATTGCATAATGTTGTCTGTTTACTGCGCTGAAACACTCACATCATTACACTTCTTATATTTCTTCAGAATTTTAAAAGACTGTAATTGTAATTGGTGTGACACTATATGAATCATTCTTTATGAGCAGTAGCTGCTCATCTTCACTACAGCTGTGTGTTAGCAGTCCAAACAATCCATTGTCCTTTATCATATTTACACTCTGAATACTTTTTTCTTCTAAGCAGAATGGTTAGTCAAAGCCAGCAGCAGAGTCAGTGCCATTATTCACTCTTACTTTGTTTCTGCCTGTGCGAGCATCAGTCATTACGTTGTCTCTTATTTCCACTTTTCCCTCTCTTCCTCCCTCTCCATCTATTCTCTTGTTGACTTTTCCTGTCCTCATATCTCATTCAGAGCACTTTTTCTTTGACTCACTCAGAGCACTATTTGTCTCCAGGAGTAAAAGAAGCAGTTTTGTAGCAGAAGAAGTTTTGTTTTTTAATCACCTACACAGCACAATCTGTATCTGTCAGTGTATCTCTCGCTATATTTCTGTTTGTCTCTTTACTGCAGCTGTCTGCTTGACATTATTGTTGTCAATTCTTCTTTCTTTCTATATCCTACTGCTGACATGTGTATAGTAGTAACGTCTGCTGCGGTTGGGTATTTCCTTTGACCTAGGTAAAGCAGGTAATGAAGATGAATGAATAAATAAAAACTAATAAACCTATCAAAGCATTAGTTTTCTGTTTGATATCCCTCTCCTTTAAAGTTCCCTCATTACATTCTTTTTGGAATAGTGATCACCCAATTGCATATATATTATTAAGATAGACATTTGTTTACATTTTTAATGGACACTAATGCTCCATTAGAAAAGTCTGGTGCAGTACTGTCTATCTAGACAAAGCCTGTAGACCATTACAATGTTATCTGACTGGCAGTGCGATAATGATCGTAATGCACATCCAGTGAGAGTGCAGATTTTAAATTCTCTCATTCATGCACATTGCTGAGATAAGATCACTATGGCAGGGATTTAGTCAGAATTTGTTCATGAGCTTCATTTTTAGTGGAAAAAAGAAACCTGAACTCAGGATCGAACAAGCAGTCCTTGCGCTGGGAGCATAATCTTTACTGGAAAATTTCTTTAGTGGAATATATTCAAGGGCCTTGCTCAAGGTTACAGCCATCTAATCTGATTTGCTCTCATATACAGAATCCAAAAACATATCCAATTAACTCGTTATCTGAGTTCCTACAGGTCCAATCAGGAGTCTTTATCATGTATGTCCAGTCACGAATCTTAACCAAACTGAAACATATCCAATCAGAAGTCTTAAACAAACTCAGACAGGTCTAATCAGGAGCCTGAACTGAGCTACAGGAGCCCATATTAAATCACTTTTTTGATCAGAGCTCAATGCGTAGCCCATATCCAATCAGTAGTCAGATCTGAGTGTGTACAGGAGCCTATAACCAATCAGCTCTTTGATTTGAACTGGTACAGGGCTCATAGCAAACCAGACTGAACAACTGAGCTCATATAAGAACCCATAAATGATCAGCTCTTGATCAGGGCTCACACAGTCCATATCCAATCATCTGTCTGATCTATCCAAAAGCCAATCAACTGTCCAGGCCAGAATGAAGGTGTCATTCTGCTGTGATCCTCCATAGTAATTCGTGAGTTTTTTTTTTCTCTATATGTGTGTGTGTGTGTGTGTGTGTGTGTGTGTGTGTGTGTGTGTGTGTGTGTGTGTGTGTGTGTGTGTGTGTGTGTGTGTGTGTGTGTGTGTGTCTGTGTCTGTGTCTGTGTGTCTGTGTGTCTGTGTGTGTCCGTGTTTAAAATCTTCCTTAATCCTTTCTTCACTGTGCAGCCTGTTGATGCTATTCAGGCTGATCTCTTTGATCCTCTATCACATGCTTTCTTATTTTTCTACACTCCTGTGTGGTGCAGTGTAATGTTTTTCTGCACCAACACATCTACACCTTTAACTAATGAAGCACTGGTAGCTCATTGGTTAAAATGGTGGACCACTGATTTACTAATCGTTAATTCAAATCACAGCCCTGCCAAGCTGCCACTGTTGGGCCCTTGAGCAAGGCCCTTACCTCAGCTCAGTTGTATAAATGAGATAAATGAAAGTCACTCTGGGTAAGTGCATCTGCCAAATGTTGTAAATGAACCCAATTTCATGCTCAAGCATGCACTTGTATATGAATCATTCATTTTAGCCAGAGAGAAGCACATGCATTGAATTATATTAAAACATTTACAAATAAGAAGACTTAAATATGTTAAACAGAGCAAAGGGAGTAACACAGCTCACTTTCAAGACCATTTCACAGTGCTCTAATAAATGATAAAAGAGCAACTAATATACAAACCATCTCAATGACAGACATATATGGGCTTTAGTGCATAAAGACTTTAAAACATTTTTTCACATTTTTCTGGAGCCAAATTTTGTTTTATTTTTTTAAAACATTTATACACCTCTTGGTTATGCTGAATCATCTGTACAATAAAAATGCTTCTTTAGTTGCTGTTTGTTTTCATACTGTCTTTATTTTTTATGTTTTTTGTCTGTAATTTTCAGGTTTACCGTCACTCCTTCACAGCTTCTTACATCATCTACAATATTCACACCAGGTATAATTCATGCTACTGTAAATCCTATAGAATTTCCCAGCCAGGAACAGGACCTAGTCTGTCTTTATTTGCATTTATATATGCGTGTGTGTCACAGGGAGGTGTGGGAGTTGGACCCTCCAGAGGTGCTTAACTCCAGATTACAACATGCCGCTTGGGGAATGCAAGGACAACAGCTGGTAAGAGATACAAATAAATTCAGATACAAATCCATTCTGTGTGTTTTGCTGAAGTCAGTGATTTTCTGTCACATGTGAATTCCCTGGGCGTGAAGATTTTGTCAAGATGACATGAATGAATGCTTCCAAAATCTGTAGTCTAATTGGGGTGTGATAGTTAGACATTAATAGTTAGACATGCTTTCTCATCAGACTCAGCTGGCAGATTGGATCAGAAGTACATCATATATTGTCAGACATCTGCAGTATTTGTAGATTTTTTTTTACCCTCAGGAACTTCCTTTTTAACAAAAGCCAATTCGAGCTCCCTGCAGGAAACCTTGACTGCAGAGTGTTAAATGTTATCAGAGCCCTGCTACAGTGTGTTAGTATGACCTTCAGATAGAACAGCATCTGTATTTAGTTACTATATTCCAGCAGGTCATTTTTAGTCCATTTTCACTGTGTTGACCCAGTGCTTTGCTCAATCTTGTGCTTTTCATTCCTTGAACACGACTGATTCAGTTCGCAAAGAGTTTTCTAATTGGCTACTGGGTCAAATCAGTATGTTTAGAGTGTTAAAGACACCATGGAGAGCAGTGAGACCTCAGAATAAGAACTGTCTGTGTACTGATTCTCCACAAAGCCTTCATCATTTGACTTGATATTCTGTATAATATCTCCTCTGTGTGTAGGTGTATATCTTCGAGAATAATATATATTACCAGTCAGAAGTGAAGATCAACTCACTCAGGCTGACATCATCAGGGAAAGAGGGCGTAGTGTACAATGGCATTGCTGACTGGCTCTATGAGGGTAAGAAAGCACATGTATTTTGCCTCATAATAACAAACATCTTGGCTCTCCTTTTACCAGAATTAGATGTTTGCATTCTCTGGTGGTTTCTAGAAGCAGTGTGATTAAAATGCTACAGATGAAATAAAGCACATTAATGAAACTATCTACAATATAATCGAAATTATGACATTATATGAATATTAACCAATATAATATAGATTCTGGGCTCATTTGGTATATGGCTCATAATTACAGATTTGCTTTAACATTTTTAAGGAATTCCTTCTGAACTGTGGCCCCGTATTTCCATATATCTCCTTTGTTCATGCAGGAGTGTAACTTGGAAGGCACTTGGTTTATCTGTGTATTTGGTTTTTTTTTTTTGGTACCAGCAACACATGGTGAAGACCAGTGGGTTTTGGAGGATGCATGCAATGAATTGAATTTCATAAAATTTTAGGAAATTGTGTCACACAACTCAGCATGAGACTTTTATATTCTTCAGTGCTTTTAGTTCATACATTAGCACCACAGAAATGTTCTACTTACAGTGCTCTGTTCCTCTGAAAGTCTGGTTACATACATCCACAACCTCACATCCCTTTCTCCTGCATTATAAAGTAAAGTATCTGCTCCTGGGCTTGAAAACAGCTTTCACACTTCGGACTCACAGCTCAAACTGCCCCAAGTCCAGAAAAATGCAAGTGTAAAACCAGACCTTAAACACCTTTAGACTTCCAATGTTCTCTGGAACAAGATTCTTCTACTCAGAGCTGGGAGAGATCCTTGGGTAAAATATCAGGCTTATGTCAGCTGAGAGCTGATAGAACTGCTCAGGCTAATTTACAATGCTTCATGAGATCTGCAAGATATGTTATGGCTAAAGTGTTTAGAAATTTTAATATAAGCATGACTTATCACTATGGAACCCAATAGGAAGCTACTATAAACATTATAAGACTGGGCTAGCATGTCTTGTAATGTTTATTTTTTTCTAGCTACATTCCAAGTTTAAGATTGTTTAACGAGACAACAGAGCAACCAGGCAGCAAAATATTATAAATATTATTATGGTGCTATCTAGAGGATATGAAAGCATATAGCAGAGTTTCCTCTATAATCATATCTGGTTTCAGAGATGTTATGCACCAAGGATGCACCAGGGTCATTTACTGTAGTTTCTTGTTTTGCAGAATAGTAAGTAATCAAGCTTTATACTTAGTTCTAAACATCAGTACTTTTGTTTTTATCAAGAATCAAAAGAAGGACGTTTGTATTTAGTCTGACTTCTCAAATAAGCAATTGTATCTTCCATCCGGCTGAGATCAAATAAAACAGTTTGTCCTGAACACTGATTAAAGATAAATTTGTTCTGCACAAATGATCTGGAGCTTTGTGGTGTGTGGGTGTGTGAGAGTGAGAGACTGTGTATGAATTAGTGGATGCAGATATGCTACTGAATGTTTATGCATTCAAGCTTCGTAATTAAATTGTGGAGACAAGTCTTAATTCTGCTCTGAGAGATAATGTTAGATTATTACTCATCTAACTGCAACCACACACACACACACACACACACACACACACACACACACACACACACACACACACACACACACACACACACACACACACACACACACACACACACAAATTCTGCTCTGACCAAAAGTGCTAATGATGGGTCTAATCAAAATGCCACTCACTTCATCAATGCATTAGATCACCTAATTATAATAATGGCATCAGTCACTTACAAGCAATGGACATTCTACATCTGTGTGTGTGTGTGTGTGTGTGTGTGTGTGTGTGTGTGTGTGTGTGTGTGTGTGTGTGTGTGTGTGTGTGTGTGTGCAGAGGAAATTTTACATACTCATGTCGCTCACTGGTGGTCTCCTGATGGTGAGCGTTTGGCGTTCCTGGTGCTGAACGACAGTCTGGTCCCCAACATGGTTCTGCCCAGCTTTACAGGGTCCACATATCCTAAAGGAAGACAGTATCCTTACCCTAAGGTACATAACACACCACACATACACACAAATATATTATTCTACACACATATGCACACAATTCAAACACCAGTGAGGTTTATGTGGACCCTGAAAAAGGTCTTATAGGTTCAGAATTTTTTTTGTCTAACTACAGTACACTCTTGAACAGAAAATCACAGACAATCACAGGTACACAATCACACACTGTAGCTTGATTGTGCTTCCTGTGGAATCAGCTGTAATAATCAGGTGTACCTGGGTTTTTGTGTGTTTGAAGGCAGGTCAGCCCAACCCCATGGTCAAACTCTTTGTGGTGAATCTTTATGGACCAACACACACTCTGGAACTCACCCCCCCGGATGGGCTCAAACTCAGGTAGGTATAGTCATAAGATTCAAACTATAAAATCATATCTCTAAATGAAATTGTGTTCATTGTAATGTATTTTTTAAATATTGTATTCAAGATTATTGCTCCCTTTATTTGTCTTATATTCAAAAATGTGGTGTTAGCTTATGTTTATGTTTTGTGTGTGTGTCTGTGTGTGTCTCTGTGTGTGTGCTGAAAGGGAGCACTATGTAGTGATGGTGAAATGGATCAGTAAGACTAAGACAGCAGTCAGGTGGTTGAATCGAGCACAGAATATCTCCATATTGACTGTGTGCGACTCTACCACTGGAGCTTGCGTCAAGGTTTACACACACACACACACACACACACACACACACACACACACACACACACACACACACACACACACACTCACACACACACACACACACACACACACACACACACACACACACACACACACACACACACACACACACACACACACACACACACTCACACAGAGAGATACACATGGAATGCTCACTCACACAGAATAACAGAATAGCGCTGGATGATAATTAGTTTGTGTGTTTTAGAGACATGAGGAGACATCAGAGCTCTGGCTCTCCAAACAGGTAAGCTCCCCCCCCCCCCTGTCTGTTTAACCTTGTATTCAGTTCTCAGGAGTGTAACTTGTAGAGTGTGCTTCAGTTAAAGAGCCCTTACACAGATTTTGAGTTGCCTGAATTTTTATGATATATGTGATATTTTTTCTACTCTTTTCAGGATCAGAAGCCTTTTTTCTCACAGGACGGCGGCCGATTCTTCCTAACTGTACCAGTGAAGCAGGGCGGCCGTGGAGAGTTTCATCACATTGCAATGTTCACCACACAGGTAATCTTCTTCAAATTGTTAAACAGTTTTATGAAATATTAGTGCATATATTAGTCTGTTAAGCCCACTAGTATCTATGTGGAGGTAGAATTATGCTATGGACAACATGAAAGTTTTCTACAGATAAAAGATAAATTACATTATCGCAGGGTTTTACTCGTTGTTTAAAACAATAGTCCATGAATCAATAGTCCTTCATTTATTTTTGCTACAGTCACCATAAAACTAAATCTAGGTTGTTTTTGTTGTCTTTGTTATTAAAGGGAATTTCTTTTATAGACATTGAGAAAATTGACATTGCACAGATTTTAGAAAATGAAGCTGAACTTCATTCTTGCTAAAGTGAATTGTTCTCAAATGGCCATGCAACAGCATTTAATCTCATGACAAAGCTGGACTGCGTGTATAATCAGGACTATTTCAGTTTTATTTTTTACCTGTGCCTTTTCTGTTGTGTAATTTTTTAATCTTGATAGCAAATGAATCAATATATTACTCAATCTAGAAAAAGATACGGCCTTCGAAACCGATTTTGTGTGACTTCACGTTCCTCATTTAACAACTCTTTGGAATTAACAACAGCACGACACAAACATTTAGTTCCTCTAAAGGCTTGATTAACTGAATAAGGTTCTTAAATAACGAAAAATTCCTCGATGGAAGAGACTGATTGCACAAAAGAAGGTAGATGGCTTTTCTTGTATAATACATTAGAGTTAGAGCACATCACTAGAAACACTTCTTTGGCTGAGCTTGATATCTTGTGTTGGTAATTGGCAAATTCACTTAAATCACTGCTTATCTCTGTATTTGTGGCCCATAATGTAGAATAGTGTGTATAATCAGGATTATTTCTAGAGGTGTTCTGCTTATTGCAAAGGTGAGCTTGGCTACAGGTAATTAATATGGATGAGTTTATGTGATGAAACAACAGATTCATTACATAGGTTAATTAGTGATAAAGTGATCTCTCATTTAAACATTGAACTTACCATGGTAATTATTACCCTACTCAGGTTAGGGTGGATCAAAACGAGGTGCGCCACCTGACATCAGGTAACTGGGAAGTGACAGAGATTCTGGCTTATGATGAAAATTCCCAGACCATGTGAGTTATTTTGTATTCTGCCATATCACACACATTTTTCTAGCAATTTATAAATTTTAGAGGTGTGGCAATACACAATTCACTATATACAAATTTAAACACCATATAATACAATACAACACTCTGCTGTGACATAAACCAGATATTTGAGGTTGACATTTTCAAAACATTATTAAAAATATTTTAATAATTTTCAAAACATTATTAAAAATAATTAATTAAAATTTAGTAACAACATTTGCATGATACATTCTGAGTCTTTTTAGTATATAATACAGTATTTTCCGCACTATAAGGCACACCGTATTATAAGGCGCAGTCTCAATTACGGGGTCTATTTCTGTACTTAACCCATACATAAGGTGCACCGGATTATAAGGCGCATGCTAAAACATAAGGTCTACAAAAAAGGTAACAGAAGCAAAACAGTGAGTTTAGATTAACTTTATTCTACTATTTAACAACACACATTATTTTTTAATCAATCTTCTCCCACAAATCCATCAAAGTCCTCATCTATTGTGTTTTCTTAACTTGGCAACAACAATGACTCTATGGTAAGCGGAGCGCTTACCAAAGTCACACAACAACATTTTTACAGATTTTTGGAACTTGGTGCACACAAAATTCGCACCGGGCTATTAGGCGCATGGCCGATTTTTGAGAAAATTTAAGTCTTTTAGGTGCGCCTTGTAGTGCGGAAAATATTGTAAAAGAAAGAAAATGTGAATGTAACAGTATTAACTGTGGTTAGCTTCTACTAACATGCTCATAGAATCACTTGTGCTTAATGTGTTCTCCTGGGATATGGGAAAGATTTCTTAATATCTTGAAATTTTGCTGTGGAAAACAAAAATTTAAATTAATTTAATTAATTTAATTTGAATTGAATATGAGAAATATCTCTTAATATTATTGAATTCTGCTGTGGAAAAACAGCTAATAGAAAAAAACACAAAAACTCCAAATGTCCATTTTGGTTGGACACAAATTATTTGTCGTGTTTTTATTGCTAGCAAAGCCACATTAGAAAGCTAAGATGAAAATAAATCTGTAACACTTTCTTATGAAGACCATAAATATTTAATTCATGAATTGTAACTGTTCTGATGATGTTTTATAGTATTAATGATTCTTTGTGAGCATTTTAATTGCTTAGTAATGCATATCGGCTACAGCACAACCTGTACAGAATTATTGAGCAACTGTAATATTTCTTAATCATTCTAACAATAATATAAACAATATCTGGCTATTGAGTACATAGACCAAGCAATGTGAATATGCTAAATTATTTCTGATTATATATAAGTTTTATGATATTTATTTATGAACATCGGATTTATTGAAAGTTTTATTTTTTAGGCTTTATTAAGTTACGGAAAAAAATTTTTCAATAAGACTTTTCAATAAACAATCTCATGTTTTTACCCAATAGATATTTCTTAAGCACTGAAGGATCCTCAAGAAGACGGCAGCTCTTCAGGTCTGGATTTTTATTTTTACCACAGTCTACATATTGCTTGTTCTAATTGATGTACTGTGACATTAAATTCCTATTGTCATAAATAGACTGAAGTTTGGAAGGACTGCTGTTCAAAAGATGTACAGTACATTCACTTAACACACAAAACAATACCGATAGTTTTGTTCTCTCTGGGCTTGTTGAGCTGAGTTAGAGGTGATGAGATTAAAATGAAGGAATTGGGTTGTGTTCAGTGTGTCCACAGTTGGTCTGTTCCCACGGCGATGTCTGACCTGTGACCTGAACAAGGCCCACTGCACTTTCTTTAGTGCTGACCTCAGTCCATCACAGCACCATGTAATACTGCACTGTAAAGGTACAGCTCTCACATCCACCTACTGTATATACACTCGGTCAGGGTTGTGTGTAACAGTAAACAGTTAACTGTAAGAGTTAAAGGTTTAATAGTGTATTATCAATATATTATACATTTACTGTGCTAACCATGGATGCATCTTCCTACTGTTACCCTTTAATTATCCTCAATCCTCCGCTACATTTCTTGGGCTAGTTTCTTGTGTGCTGAAACGTTGTGTGATTCATTGCTGGAGAAAGTGCCTGTGTTTAAATGGAAATTACTCTCAGTAACTGTAATTATCTTGAGGTTACAGGGCATTATATGGATGGAAATTGGAAACTGCACTCACATGCTTAGATGTAATGAAAATAGAAGTGAGGCATTTTGGTTAGGTATGAGCAGAGACAAGATATTATGCAAGCTTAGCAAAGATTGTGCAAGGAAAATGACTGCGGCAGTGAAATGTCTGCCTTTTGAACTACTACACTTGACCTCACATACTGTAGTATACAGTGCTTTACAAGCTTCTTTTTTTCAAAAGAAAAAAACAGTGGTGCTGCTAAAATAATAGGAAAAATAATCTGTCCTTACGGTCAAATAATTGAAGTAAATAAGAACTTGTAGTAACTAGACATAGATGCTATGTATTATGTTTAATTACTTTATTAATTTCACAACCCCAGTAGTCTTATTCATAACAACTCAAGCTGTTATCCTTGCTACAATTGTACTTAAAGAGCAATGATGGGCCACATTTTTATCTCAGGGTAAAGACTTCATTCTGTATTTCATTTATGTTCCATTGTGTATACTGTACCACTGACACTATGAATTATTGATTCTAAATGCTATACATATATAACCTTTAAATACATGAGCCTGAAGATGTATATAATAAAAACCAAGGATGTCCAGTATTATCCACGTCCAGTGTGGGTGCAGGTTCTCATTCTAATAAAGCAGGAGCCACACATAATTCAGCTGATCAGTAGACTCAGGTGTGGCTTCTGCTTGTTTGGAATGAAAACCAGCATCCGTATCAGCCCATTGTGGATAAGATTAGACACCCTTTTCCAGAGCAACATACATGTGATCTCATTTTAATAATTGAGCAATCAAGGGTTAAGGGCCTTGCTCAGGGGCCCAGCAATGGCAGATTGGTGGACCTGGAACTTTAAACTCACAATCTTCCATTCAGTAGTCCAACACCTTAACCACTAAGCTAACACATCCCTATATAATGGTAGATGAACTAGCTCAACTTCTTGTATTGATTGAATATCATCTTGTAGTGTGAGTTACTTCTGTGTTGGAAGTGCAGGTTACTTGACCTAGTTGTGGGGCTCAGTGGTAAAGGCTTTAAGTTACAGATCAGAGAGTAATAGTTTACAATACATGCACTGCCAAACTCCCATGACTGGGTCAGGTGCTCAAGCTAGACCCTTCACCTCAGTTGTATCCTGCATCAACTGTAAGTCACTTATTTTTTAAAGCGTCAGACAAACAAGCAAAAGTACTGGAATACATGTAATTTTACACTGTGTAAGATATTACAATACTGTAAATGTTTTAAATTCTACAGTACTGCTGTAAAAAAAATATTTTTTATAGTGTTGCTTAAAAAATACCTTCAGAAAAATGTGCAGCATGCTGAGATTTCACACATCTGCTTTAAAAGGTTACATCAACAAGGAAGTGTCTGGGAAGTGCACACTTAAGTACTCATGCTGGTGCTGGTTACTGCAGAATACACACACACCCACACACCCACACACACACACACACACACACACCACACACACACACACACACACACACACACACACACACACACACACACCACACACACACACACACACACACACCACACACACACACACACACACACACACACACACACACACACCACACACACACACACACACACACACACACACACACACACACACACACACACACACACACACACACACACCACACACCACACACCACACACCACACACACACACACACACACACACACACACACACACACACACACACACACACACACACACACACCACACACACACACATACACACACACATACACACACAAAACTTTTACCTGTGTTATTGACTTGCAATAATCTAACCCAGGTTTGTTTGATGCGTTTTATGTTTTTAGGACCTGGAGCCCCAACAGTGATTGTCCACACACTCCACACAGCCAGTGAGTGTTTATTTACAAGATATTCATTCCACACTCCATGTAGAAAAAAAAACACACACACACACACACACACACACACACACACACACACACACACACACACACACACACACACACACACACACACACACACACACACACACACAAATTCCATACGTACATATCTAGTTAACTGGCTAGTTAATTTACTAACTCTGTGTATTAGCTATCTGCAGCCAGACCTATAAATCTGATGTTAAGGCAAATTAAGTGTCTGAGTGATTGGTGTGTGAAAGGTATTTTTATGATCAGATACTATAGTATAACTACTTTCATGGTCATTTACAAATGTAATTAGTGAGTTCTAAGTCATTGCCAGGTGAAGAGCAGCACTGCTCCATTAACAAGAAGTCAAGTAGTAGCGCCTTTAGGATTTCAATAAAGCCACTTCAGTACCCATCCTGCAGAAGATTTAATGCTATTCTGCCAGTTGTTGTTATGATTAAATGTGGCAATGGGGCCTTTGTAAACCTCAGATAACTCACTTTTATGGGTTTTTCCTCTTGGTGGCAAATACCTACTGGGAATATATGGTTGGGAGACATCTATTAAATCACAGTGTAACACACAGTAAAATAACTATAGTGAGTTGCCATAATGTGGCTATAGAGATTTTAATTAAAAAAAATAAAAAACAGCTTCACCTCTTTTGATTGTTCACCCTGTCTCTGTGTGCCCAGATTATTTTATTCTGGAGAATAACTCTCTCCTTAAAGCTGCTCTGAGATACAAGAGAATCCAGATCACAGAGTATAAAACCCTTCAGACTGACCGCTTTGGTAAATATCTCTTCATATATGTTTATTTCATGGTTAGCAGTCACCATTTCTGTAATACTTTGTGTAAGCCATGATGTCTTTGCTAATAATTTTTTAAACGGAGGCAGGTGCATTTATTTAACTTTGAAGATCACTAAGCAGGCATCAATCATGTAAACCACATAATGCTTTTATTCCCTAAAGAGTTTTCTATCTTTTTATTTTAGATCTGCCTCTAAAGATTTCCTTTCCCCCTGACTTCTCTGACTCACACCATTATGGACTACTGCTGATGATGTAAGCATTTGCTGCTGTAATAAAAGCAGTTTATTTCCCCCATGGTGTTGAAAGAAGTGATATGACCCATTTTCATTCATTCATTTATTCATTCATTTTGTACCGCTTATCCAAACTTCTCAGGATACACCCTGTACGGAGTGCCAACCCATCGCAGGGCACACACACTCTCATTCACTCACACACTCACACACTACAGACAATATTTCCAGAGATGCCAATCAACCTACCATGCATGTCTTTGGACCGGGGGAGGAAACCCGGAGTACCCGGAGGAAACCCCCGAGGCACAGGGAGAACATGCAAACGGTGGGAATCGAACCCCCAACCCTGGAGGTGTGAGGCAAACGTGCTAACCACTAAGCCACCGTGCCCCATGACCCATTTTATTTTATTTTATTTTTTTTTCCCCAAAAATGAACAAAAATAAAATCTTCCTGTTAGCTTGAACCAAGCATTCTCCTCAGAGCTGTTTTATTAAGAAAGCATTTCCACGAACAGTTCTCTGACTCACTGGAGATTTTTTCCCATTTTCATTCTGTGGAAAGTCTAGACACTGTTGTGTGTGAAATTCCCCGATTATCAGTACTCAAACCAGTCCATCTGGCACCAACAATCATGCCACGGTCAAAATCACTGAGAGCAATTTTTTTTTCCGGCATTCGATGTAATCTTTAACTGAAGCTCTTGACCTGTATCTGTATTATTACATGGACTGTGCTGCTGTCACATGATTGGCTGATTGGATAAGTGCAATAGTAACTAGTTGTACAGTGTTGTTGTTGCTGGTGACAATATACACTAACAATAAAATCTAAACACTATACTGAAAATTTACAGTGGTTTACAGTCGATTTTTAATTATCTTAAAGATATAGATAATATTTGTTTTAAAAGCAAATGAAAAATAGTTAATAACCATGTGTAATTTATGTGTGAATTGAATTTGATCTTTAGTAAGTAGTTTTTAATCAAACTAAAATTCTAAAATAGATAGATTAGATTTCATTTATTTTACTTTGGTGGAAGCAGGCAGGAGCTCAACCTGTTTCAGAGTTTTAATGTTTAAAGTAATTCTCTGAGGTGAAGTGTGTGCAAAGCTTCAGCAGGAATACTGTTCTCCTCTAAAATAGTAGAACATAGTGAAAAAGAAGAAAACCTTTCTATGTCCAAACATTTATTTGTTACTTTTATTTAGATTTTTGTCCACAATATACACAATTTTTTCTTCTTCTCTTTTGCTTGTGGCAATAAGGAAGTATTTGTGTTCTTAATTTTGGGTGTACACCTTTGCACCTTTCATAAGAAGAAATATGCTTGCTCCTTTAAAATTGATAAGAGAGAGAGAGAGAGAGAGAGAGAGAGAGAGAGAGAGAGAGAGAGAGAGAGAGAGAGAGAGGGAGAGAGAGATCATAATGCTCAGTACCATGCTGTGTGTTTATATTAAGAGTTATTGTAATGAGTGAATGTAAGAGGAACACAGCTGCAGGTAATTTTGTATGCATATATGAATACATTTTCCAAAGGAAGGATCTGCTGCCTACTTTATTATCAGCACACACAGTAAGATGATATTTATCCACTTACACTGATTGTGTTAAATGCTGTAATCATAGTGCTAAAATATGGTAAACTCTTAATATGCTCTTCAACGTATTCTGTGGATTTCAATTTGCTTGCCTCACTGAAAACAACTCAAGAAATCTCTTAAGGTGCTAATTAGGTTTATATACTGTATACATACTGTATATATGTTCAGTCAGACTAAAAGAAAATATTCATATGCAGCTTATTCTTAAAGTGTGGGTTTGGGAAATGTGTGTGTGTGTGTGTGTGTGTGTGTGTGTGTGTGTGTGTGTGTGTGTGTGTGTGTGTGTGTGTGTGTGTGGTGTGTGTGTGTGTGTGTGTGTGTGTGTGTGTGTGTGTGTGTGTGTGTGTGTGATTTTTTTGTGTGTGTGTGTGTATGAGCTACTCAAAATAATTTTTCCAATAAAAAAAACTGAGTGACCTTTGATTTGGATCATTCCTGAGACCTCACATCCTTTTGATCTGTGTTGTACAGAGACAGCGTTCCTGGCGGTCAGCAGGTGGATGACCGATACTCATTGGACTGGGACTCTGTATTGGTGAGCTCAGACAATGTGATTGTGGCTCGTCTGGATGGCAGAGGCAGTGGCTTCCAGGGACAAAAGATTCTACAGGAAGTCCACAAGCGTCTCGGAGTGGTGGAGCTGCAGGATCAACTCGCTGCTCTAGAGTAAGCTGCTCATGTTGTTTATTGATTTTAATTGACTTAAATATTGGCAGATTGTGTGACGAACAAAAATCTTATTATGTGTCATCCTATTGTTTGCAGATACCTGATGAAATTTCCGTACATAGATCAAAACAGGATAGGAGTGTTTGGACGGGTAAGACCTCAGTTCTATGTAATTTATTGACGTCATAGCAACAACGTAAATACTTTTCTTTAAAAAAAAAAAAAACTACATAGAACAGTAGGAGAAGGAATACAGATGCCGGTGTACTGCTAGCTGGGTAATCTAGCTAACCACTGATTTCCATAACTGTAGTAAAAAAAAATAATGAAAAGAAAAACATTTCTCTGCAAATAAATCTAGTCTTAAAATGAAAGTCTAAAAGGCAGATGTCTGGGCAGTCTATGTAAGAAATAAAACATAATGTAGGCCCAACATTAGCATAGCAAAGTGTTTTATTCCACTTAAAACACTGCAATTTGTAAGTTTTTTAATAAGGTCCCCAGGTGGTCCAGCGGCAGGATCTTGTGCTCTCATTGCTGCGAATCGGTTTTGATTTCCAATCGGGGAGCTAACCCAACCACAGAAGAGCTAAGTCTCAGTGCCGATCCCAAGCACGGATAAAAATGGGAGGGTTGCATCAGGAAGGGCATCTGGCATAAAACCTGTGCCAAATCTAATATGCGGACCATGTGATCCACTATGGTGACCCTGAATGTGGAGCAGCTGAAGAAAAATATATATATATATATACAGTATACAGCAGCAGAGCTGCTGTTATTGAAAATTACCAGCAGCAATGACCTCTGACCAATCAGAATTGCTCTGTTTGTTGCTGAATACAGGAAAACCTTCCAAACGATTGTGGTGATAATACAGTAATTAATTAATTCATTTTAATATATTCATTCATTTTAATTTAAGTAACAGATATATCACAGAGACAGTAGATAATAAAAAATGTTTTACACATCTTCTGTTTAATGAGAATGATCTGTGTCATTGGTGTGTGTTTATGTATTTTTTGGTGTTTGGCTGTAGGGTTATGGAGGATATGTGACACTCCTGCTGGTGAAGTCCACTGAGAGTTTGTTTAAATGTGCTGTGGCCATGTCTCCAGTAACTGACTGGACTTTACATGGTAAAGCATACACAATTCTCAATGTTCCCTAAATCTAACCTTTATCTTTAGCCAGTACAAATACTTCTTAATGTGCAGACACTGATTACACAGAAAATGTTTGGTTAAATATATTTTTCTAAAATATAAACTTCTGAGATCACTGTATTCTGGACAGCATTAGGATTTATCATTTCCATTACTTAGGTCTCTCTCTCTGTCTCTTTCTCTCTCTCGGCAGCCTCAGCATTCTCAGAGCGCTACCTAGGAGTTCCATTGCAGGATGACAGCAGATACCAGGTGGGTTTTTCACCCTCTTTACTCAAACCAAAAATATTCATTTCCTTGCCTGTCATTGTGTTGCTCCAGAGCATTATAAATGTGCTATAAAAACAGTTAAGCTATTTTAAAATACTTGTCTGTTCTCCAGTCCTCCAGCGTGCTACAGAATGTACAGGGCTTTAGAGACCAGACTGTGATGCTTGTACATGGAACTGCAGATGGTGAGTGAGAGAGAGAGAAAGAGAGAGAGAGAGAGAGAGAGAGAGAGAGAGAGAGAGAGAGAGAGAGAGAGAGAGAGAGAGAGAGAGAGAGAGAGAGAAAATTGATTGGGTCGAAATGACGTTATAGTGAGATTTGTCCTTTCCTTTGTTTATTTCTTTCAAGCAAATATTCACTTCCAACACTCAGCTGAACTCATTAAAAATCTGGTGAAGATTGGAGCCAACTATACACTGCAGGTACTGAAGAAACACTAAATATGGAATGCAACAAATACTAAATAATAAATTATTACAACTAAATAATTAAATAATAAATAATGTAAATAAATGTAAATAAGTTGTAAATAATAAATTATTAATAACTAATACTATAAAAGTACTGAACATGCATAATACCATAAATAGGTAGCCAAGATTATCCTGTGCATTTGTACTTGATGTTTATCGACTTGATATGTGTTTTTGTGCAGATTTATCCTGATGAAGGTCACTTCCTGTCAGAACAGAGTCGGCAGCATCTTTCAGCATCTCTGAGCAGCTACTTCCGATCCTGCCTGCAGGAGGATATCTTCCCACTCGCAGATGAAGATGAGGAAGAGGAGGAGTAGGTTGAAGAGTGCATTAACAGCAGGACCTTTACACACACACATACACACCAGACCTTTCTCCACGCAGACCTGTGTAACACACACACACACACACACACACACACACACCACTGCTCCCTGTAGGATCCCACCTTACAAGAGACCTGCACCTCTAAATGGAAAGATTTTTAGATTTTTTGATAAGAGGGAGTATGTGTGTGATTAGATATGTATATATGCATGTGGGTTTATGTGTTGATGTTTAGACAATGTGAATGTTGATACATAGGCCCAAAAGGTGTGTAAGTGTTTTTGTGTGTGTGTATTTACTTGCTGATAATGGACATTTCTAACTGGAAACAAACTTGGTTGTTAAAACAGCAACCAATTCTTTCACATATCAGAAATCACTTCTATCTTAAGCCGGATGCTTCACGCGCTGACCAATCATCATACAGATTTTTTAATTGAATCCTGATTTGGCCAATCACAGTGCAGATGGTCTGTTTGTGTGGACCTGATCCAGTCACACAGCTGCATGTTTGTGTTTGTTTTTTCTTCAAATATGTGTGCGGTAGACACTGGGACAGTGTGCTGTGTGCAGACAAAGTGCTGCACTTTGTTACCGCACAAAAATGCTCACTGTTTCCATGGTAACAACCTTCACCGAGAAGAAGTGGCGTCTCCGTCAACAAGCGCTGAACCACGCTGAGAGGTTGAAACGAGGTTGACTCTTTTTGACATACACACACTGACACACAGACAGGACTTTACTGGACGCTGTAAAAACCAGCTGCCCTGTCCACACACAAAACTGAAATTGTATCTAACAGGTGAACATATATATTTCAGCAGGACATGTTTCCGGATCACTGTTTCTCTATTGTAGCTAAACCAACATTGATTTCAACTAACTGCTATCTGATGTGATCATTGTGAGTATTCTGTCCTCCAATTCCTGAGTCATTTTTCCTGCAGATAAATGTTGCCACGTCCATGATTTCCTCACAGAAGTAGATTACTTTTAACCAGAAGTTTAAGAATTGGTCGTTTTACATCTCCAGATTCTAATAAAATACTGTAATTATTTTTAAATTTTCAATTACTTATCCACAAATACGAACCATACTGCTCTTATCATGCAGGTGCTGCCACAGAGGTGTCTCCTGATCCCATTCAGAAAATAGGCTCTGTACATTTCTGTATGCAGTATGTTGATAATCTGTAATAATGTGAAATGTTTTAATAAGCTATATATACTCTATTAAACACTACTTTGTTTAAACTGATTGGTATTGCCAAAATAATACAGCACATTTGGTTATTGTAGTCAGGGGTGGACAATGTACTGTATAGAGTATGGGCAGGTTTTCAGATCTTGTATTGTTTCTGGGCTGGCTTTAATTACTGTAGACATGGCAACCCTGCTGCAGACACATTAGTCACTTCTAGAGATGATAATAAATGTGTGGAACTGTATTTGAGTTCATACAATGTATTAATTAATCTGTCAATTAAATTTTTGTCAATACAGTCACCACTTGATCCTTGGCAAGTTTGTGGTGAATCTGCAAGGTGGGTGGGAATACACCCAGTCTGTTGCAGGGTGCCATGTGCACACACATGCATAGAGTCACTTATACCTAGGGGCTATTTGGCCACTAATTGCATGTCTTTGGATGGAAGAAACCCATCCAGTTAGTATCTCAAGCTCAGGACTGAACACAGGAACCTTGAGCTGTGAGGTAGGATTACCATTATAACACTGATGACATCAGATAGCAGTGATCGGTTACGTGTTTTATCATTCAAGTAATCTACGGACATGTGCTACTCAAAAAAATCACATTCACCGGGTATCAGTTATCACTAAATTCCTTTGAAGCATTTTGCCTTATTTTTGTTAATATATTTAAACTGTTGTGTTAAAATAAAACAATTGTGTTACAGATTTGACTGAGTAAAGAACACAATTATGTGACAGAAAATAAATTAAAAGTTGAACACAGATGGAGACTGCAATAGCTTTAGAGCAACAGTAGTGCTTCAGAGTGAAATGGAATTTCTGGATAGTTGTCATTAGTCTAGCTCATAGGGTAATAGCACAGAAGTGTACACAGCATGCAGAGGGATTGTTTTCATTGTAATCTTTAGATGTAAATTATTAAGGTGACGGGGCGCATTAAATGACTGAATGAGAGCATCATGCTGATGGCTCAGTGTGATATATTGAAAGCTTCTGTAGCTTTTGTGCAACTGAAATACTGAGAAACCTGTTCAAATGACACACAGTGACTAACTATACAAAACACGAGTTGAATGTGGAAACTGAGCACGAATATTCTGTACCATATTACCATGTTTAAATCTTTAGTGCAGTCATTAAAGTCATAGTGTGGACAGGCCCTGTGTAAGGGTGCATGTGTGTGTATATAGTAGACTCCAGAGATGGCGGTGTGATTTGTACAGACAAGTGTATCCAGTACATACAGTATATTTTTACGATTTATCAGATATCATAGTAGTTTAGCAAGCAGGGTGGATATTGTCATCATCTGTGTTGGTTTGATTGTTTATCTCTTTTGTACTTTAGATTTACTGTTTTTTCTGCTTTATTTTTGTTTGGCTGGTTGGGATCAGGGCAATGAGAAGGAAGACAGGTTGGAGGATTGGGCCTTTCTGTCCTCAAATAATGACTATAAATAAACAGCTCATCCAAACTGACCCAGACTCACCGATGTTATACATTTGTTATCTTCATATCATGAAAATCATTGCATTTATTTATAACAATCATTGCATTTATTTATACACAATGCTGGTGAATATGAACCACAAAGAATGAGAGAGAAACCAAACCATGCATGTCTGAGATTATTTAAAGAAATGCCTGTTTATTTTTAGATTTTATGCACATCTTTGTTTTTTATTGGGCTGGCAATAGAAACTGTCCTCTTCCCAGCTTTGTGGCTTTAGCTTTTTGCTATAAAAATCATACTTAAACCTTGATTAACCAATTAGATTTGATAAGCATAAACTTTGTTGTAAATAACTTTATTTAAGTATTAGTAGTTAAGTATTACAGGTATTTATTTTCCACAACAGTTAATTATAATTACAATAAATATCAATGCAATAATTGCTGTAAAGCACAATGTTGTGGTACATAATTCAATTATTTTGTGTATATTTTATATTTTGTGTATATTTTACAATCTACTGACTGACTATTTACTTCTAATTAGTATGAAGGCAGTTGAATTACAACAATAACAATTTAAATGGAGAGAGAGAATAGAAATTTAAATTTAAATGGAGAGAGAAAATAGAGAGAATAATCATAAAGGCCAGAATGTCTTAGCAAAGCTGTTCATATGTAGTTTGACTTACCAACTGCTGCTTTCCTGAAGGTTTGTTGCATTGCATAAAACTGAACAAAACCACAAATTCATCACTCTGATAACATATATCTACTATATATACTATAGATGCAGTAGGAAGAAAACTGATGATATCTTTAAGCACTTGAGTTCATAATCTATCAGAATTGTCATTTTTAATGTTTTTTTGGTCGACCAGTCAACGCTCTCCTATCACACTACAGATACCAACTAGGGAGGGTGAGCTCTACTACTGTACATAGCATACTGTGTCTAAACTGCCGCACAGACCACATCAGCTTTACACACTTGGAAGAAAACACTATTAATATGATTTCACAGATGAATGACTTTCATTTGTGAGCCCTATACAATAGGATGATTGTTGAAATATATTTCTGGAAATACCAAGTACTGGATACTTGGATAAACAAAGGACTTCCAATAGGAATTTACAGTATATACCATATGTCTTATTATAAACATATAACAGATGACATTTCTAATCTTATGAAACTTTTAGTCATACATGGACAGTTACATGAATTAATGCAGGAAATAACAGGGCAAATATAGTTTGTATTCTATAGATCCTTTAATTACATGACATTTACTTGGTTTATGTGTGATTTATATAAAGTATTTAATGTGTCAGTGGAATGTATACACACAAAGTTACACAAAATGATAACGGGAAACAAACATTTACTGCGTACTTAATGTTCAGCAAAGGTAACAGTGAACATGTCATGGTTGAGGTACCTTGATGAATATAGGCTCAATTCCAAATAAGCTGTAATATAGAGTTTACACAACCTTACGTCTCAAAACGTCTCTTTAATCTTTTTATTAAAAAAATTTATTAAAACAATCTTGATAAAATATCCACAGGTGAAAAGATGTTCTCCAAAATCTCTAAGCGTCTTATTTTGCGAATAATGCTTAACAGAATAAATAATGGAAAAAATAATGAGGGAAAATGGCCATTATTTTTTTTCTTTTTTAGAATGAATGGGTGTTCAAGTTTTATTATATGTATGTATATAAGTATGTTTGACTTTCATGAAGTAAACAGAAAGTAGAAATTCATTTGGTTTATTTGTAAGCTTCATAGTATCTTTAAATATTGTAAACTTGGTCATTCATACTAGTGCAGTCTCTACTGACACAGCACAACTGATCTTGCAAAATCTTAGACTGTGTGACTCAGTGTGGCTGCGCCACTGCTACACCAGATAAGAAAGCCTTCTGTGCCTCTGGCAGGTAGGAGTGAGACCAGAGGGATTAGAATAAAGTCACCCATGTCAAGGATACTTGTTATGGCAGCCATCTTGTCCTTAAATCCCATCTGAGTCCAGCTGAGATCACTTAAGCCACAGATGCTAGTGATCCTCCCCGGTTTCCATGGTGACATCAGTGTTTTCATGGAAGCACCCTCTGAAGAATCTGATGACAGAACTCAGCATGTAGTGTGTGCTGCTGATGTCATGGCCCTCGTCAGGAAAAATCTACGGTAATTCAGTAAGAGAGCAGGAATGTGTATACAGTTACAAAATGGATAGCATGGAAAACAGTAAACTCTAGCACATTTATTACTGGGCTCTTTTCGAGGGTTGCGACACTGACCTGCAATGTATAGTTCACATTATGCATAGTTAACAGCTTCACCAGCTCTGCTGTGTGTTGAAAGTGAACAGAAGCTGCAAGAGAGAAGTGGAGAGGTAGAAATAATCTCCTGGTGTAATATGAGAAAAAACTGCCAAGAGGGCCAATAAATAATTTTTGTTTTTTTTATTTTTTGCTTGTTCTATATTATTTATTTAAGTTGATCAGTTGCAGCTGTTGCAACTGATGCTTATGATTTTCTAAAGTGACTGAACTACAGTACATACATTATCTGCATCATGTCATGTCCAGGTCCAACATTTTACCAGGAGTCCCTAGTTACTGGCAAGAGCTGGTTGTCTGAATACATCAAATGTTGCAGATACTCTCTTTCAGAGGTCTGCTTGCTCTAATAGACCACTGCGATGCACCACGCTCCTGTTATCAATTATTCTAGTCAAATACTTTACCTCAGGCTTCAAACCAATGCCTATTTTCTAAAAGTGACACAAGTCCCATGGTGATGCACAATGAAAGCCATAAATTGGCATATGTCTTCTGAGCACTTCCCTGTCTCTATCACAGTTTAAAGAAGCGAAAAGGATGGAAGGGAGAAACTATTACAACTTTCGAAAACTTTCAGGCCATGTTCAGATACTGCAAATTGCCTTACTGCCGTACACCATTTTTCCTGCATTTATGATAATTACTGATGGCCTCTTGAAGTTTGGATGAGCAGGGTTCTCTGTACTCATTTCTGAAAGGTCTCTTGGCTAACTGTCATGGGGCCAACTCATGGGATAAGATATCATCACCCATTTCATAGACCTCATTCATTTGGTAGGAATTGCAGGCAAAAATGTCTGAGTTTTCCACAGACCATTTCACATTCTTCAAAAGCTATGGAATACAGACTCATCTCAGGATGATGTAATAAGCAGACCTCAGTGAGGTTTTTAGAGCTATGAAACTTTCTCCACATTAAATTCATAGAGTACTCCAGTTCTTCATGGAATTAAAATGACCTTCTCTACTATGAAGAGACTTAGGATGAGAATATCCAAGAAGCTCACCACAGATATTCAATCCTATGCAACAGACAGGTTTTATTTGTAAAGAAGAAGAGAATAAGAAGAGCTTTGACACTCATGTATGTACTGCACAGGACTGAAGACAATCACTGTCAAATAAATGATTCACTTCCTTTTGTTGCCATAGCCACAGAACTCAGGCATTCATGATTCTTTATTATAGAAGAGCTAAACATTATAATCTGATTTTTCTACAAATGTTTGATGATGGTTTTATCAAGGCCCTATCTATGCTCCAGGTATTCATGAGTATTTTTTAGACAAGTAGGTAATAGTCTACATTAATGGCATTCACATACACTCTCCTATCCAATGTTAACCTATTCAGCATGTGCACAAGGTACTGAGCTAGTTGCCTGAGAACCAGCTGTTTGACAAATCTGTCAGGATAGAGCTGTATTTAGATAACATATACCATGCTAATGTTTAAACATTTGAACATTTAAAATCAGCAAATAGGCAATAAAAAAGAAACACTTCACCTTTCCTAAAAAGATTTGAAGCCATCTTGATGTAGTGTTGAACCTCCTGAGTCTCTCTTTCTGCACAATTCCTCACTAAATCTTGTAGTCAGGTCCCTTTCAATGTGCCTTCCTCAAACGTAACATACTACTTCTATGCTTGCTGAAAATGTCCTTCGGTGTTTAAGCTGAATTTCACACATTTCTATGTTGACTTTATTTCTGTCTAGTATATTGAGCTCCTACCTTTTTATGAGATCGTGACCAAAAAAGTTCACATATGGCACTTCATGATTAAGCCTTTCTTGCACATTTTTGCAGTCCTTCATCTTTGGTAGACATAACTCTGACACCGTCGTGACATGACGCAGAAATGTCTATGTTAATATGGTTGGAAACTTAATTCACTAAATGAAGCAAAATTGAAACATAAATAACAACCCATTATTTTTTACTGTAAGTGCAGCTGTGTGCCACGAGGTACCTATTTAATTGTACTATATCACTTATGTATATGATCATTTTGAATGTTGTGAGACATGCATGTAGCATTTGTGGAAGAGTGTTTTAGCCTTGGTATGATCTTTAGCTTTCCTGAATATATAATCCAACAATTTTAGGAGTAATACCATACCTTCCTTAACCTTACTACCGAAAGCAGATTGTTCATTCATTCATTTTGTACCGCTTATCTGAACTCTCGGGTCACAGGGAGCCTGTGCCTATCTCAGGCGTCATCGGGCATCGAGGCAGGATACACCCTGGATGGAGTGCCAACCCATCGCAGGGCACACACACTCTCATTCACTCATGCAGTCACAGACTATGGACAATTTTTCCAGAGATGCCAATCAACCTACCATGCATGTCATTGGACCAGGGGGAAACCCCCGAGGCACGGGGAGAACATGCAAACTCCACACACACAAGGTGGAGGCGGGAATCGAACCCCCAACCCTGGATGTGTGAGGCAAACGTGCTAAACACTAAGCCACTGTGCCCCCCTAGCAGCTTGTTGACAGCTAGATATTTAACAGTGCCTGTAACTGCTGGTGTATATACCTTTGATTACTTTTGAGATGTGCCTAATTAACCATGTGCCTTTAGCCCATGTGCCTTTAGACCCTGCAAGGGTCATTTGAGCTCCTTATTGCTATCTACAGTATATGATGGCCCCAGTTGCTATATCCAGTGTGAGTCAAAGCCTTATCAACAACCCTGAGCTAGTTACTCATCAAGTCATCAGGTTTTGTAGAGATATCAGCATTTATCTCTTGAAAGTGCTGGCATTGTTAGAAAGGTGACAAATATAAATGTTGTCTATGTGGGTGATGCTGGTTGCTAAATACTTAAAAACATTCATCAGTTCTCATGTACACACATGTACAAATAGCACATAATCTGATAAATTGCATTAATGCATTAAAGGCTTTTGGAAGACAGGAATATCCGAAGTGACTTAGAAAAGTGCTTCAAAGTCTCGAACAATTAATACATCCTGATACTGGTTCACATATTAAGAATACTATCAGTTTAAAAACTCTGTTAGGTGGTAAACTAGTAAGAAAAGCAAACAGACAACACTTTTATTTAATTAAACTGTTTAAAAATGTAGGACTTTAGACATCACTTACCATCAGCTGTCCCATGAAGTATTAGAAACGTCTGCTTCTCAGATGTGCTGATGTTAGTCAGCAGGCTAGAGATCTACAGTAACAAATTCATGTAGTACCACTCATTATACAGATGTACATACAACCCACATGCATGTGAACATGTTACATAATATTACAACATGACAGGCTAAATCTGGTATAAAGACTAAACTGTCATATTGTAATATACGGTAATGTTGTACACTTTATATTGTAGAAAGCACAATAATCTGTTATTTTCAGAAAATAATGGTATGAAACAATAATGTGTACATATCGACAGGCACAACACAAAAATAAAAATGCATGAAAAGAAACCTGAGGTAATTCCCCCAGTCTGTTTATTTATTACAGTGAGAATAGAGGAGTTTTATCATAGCAGAGACAATGTATTAAAGAAGTCATCCTGATCAGCTAAGATACAGCCAAGGTGATATTTTTTAATAAAGAGTTTTTTATTGGTTTCTGCCAGAGTTTATTACACAATGTAATACAAATTTCCTGTGTATTAAGTGTTATTTTCCAGTTGCTTGTGTCTCAAAAGTATAGAGAATTGCCATTACACATTGATCTATTTTCATTGAGAAAACCGGTAAATTTGCATTCAAATAAAGTCAGAAAAAAACAGCATATGAAACAAAATTAACATTTATCTATACTTAATGGTACATAACAATAACCTTAAAGTGAGTAGTTTGATATATTCTAAATCACTTTCCCAAAGCAGCCCCCAAATGTAGTCTCCCATCATGTTCATTATATTGTCCTTGGTACCATTCAATATCCAGTACATCCACATTATTCCACATTGTGGAAGCGCTCTTCTTGACTCTCTGAATACAGTAACATGTTCTTCTAGAATTTATCAAGATAAACATCAAGAATATGGATTTTAAGAGACATCTTGTAGTCCACTGTGCCATAGTTCTTCATTAGTCTCAACCGGCTAGTATTGTGATTGCCCAGGAAGCCCAACGCCACCACAACAAAGCTGTTCCACAAACCTATTTCTGCTTCTTGGGAAATACTTGTACTCCAGGATCTTCTTTTTGCGATCTGAAGAAGGGAGCTGCTTTGATTTTTGCCCCAGCCATCTTAGGAAAGACATCTTTAAGGTACTTTAAGACTACCCAGTCCTTATCTAGAGCTGTGACAGATTCATTAGGCCCATTATGATGTGCAATGGTGGCATCAACACCTTACAGGAGTTCATCAATGGCTTTCGCTTGACATTCCTCTCAAGGCACACCACTAAAGGCAGGACTGGCCAGTGCAAACCAGGGTCAGAAAAAAAATTCCTATTTCTGAATTTATATGAACCAAATTCTTCTGTTTTCTCAATGAAAATTGGGACATTTCAAAATACCTAACCTGGTCACCAAACCAAGGTTGTGTTAAAAGAAATTAGGAAATAACACTTATTCCTCATGAACAAATAATTGCTCTTTTTTTGAACAGTTATATGCTGTTCGGTGTTATAGTAGGAGATGCTGTTAGCAAAAAGTTAATGTGTTTTAGAGAATGGCCCTCAAACTCCCTGTTTGTAAGCAGTATGACAGTGGTTAGCTAGCTGTTAGATGGGAATCAGCAGGTAAAATATCCACAAAATAAGCAGCAACTGAAAATACCTGGGGTTTTTTTTCAGTTGCTATATCCCCCTCTTTTACTACCATCCTCTTGCTATATTTAATAAGCACAATGTGATCCACATTAGCAGTACATCAAAGACAACCAGCGACTTTTAATCTACCCTTTCTTTTTACTACTACCCAGAAATTGGGGCCATTCTTAAGGGCAATTCAAGAAAAAAATAAAACAAAGCAAACAAAAGAGTAATATAAGAGCTTTTTGTAATATTTATTGTTTAAATCTGGCATTAAACTTAAAATGTAATTTAAACATATATACATATGCTTTTTCCCTTTCAAAATTTAATCTAAATGAGCAGAACATACATGAACATTATACGTAAACTTTGCATTATTATTTCCATTTTATTACAAATTGTCACGTTTAATTTCATTTCATATACATTTTATTTTGTCTATTGCCATGTTTGTGTTGCATTGTATCTTTATACATGCTTATGTTTTCATATTATAATTAATTGTGATTATTATTATTAATAATAATAATAATAATAACAATAATAATAATAATAATAATAATAATAATAATAATAATGATAATAATAATAATGATAATAATAATTATCATTCTTATTATTATTATCATTACTATTATTATTATTATAAGAAGAAGAAGAAGAAAGAAGAGAGGTTATGTCACTTGACTTACCTGATACTTGTGTTCCTCCTTGGCTGGAAACCCAAAATATCGTTCTGTAAATGCTGAGGCTTTACAGACAAACAAATGAGCATCTGATTACTAAAGGTCAAATAACATATTCCAACTCAAATATATGAAATGGTTTATCGAGACTCTAAAAGAAGATTTGTACACTTATACACTGATACAGGGTTTGTGGGTGAGATGTGATACTGTTTGTGTTATTGTACTGTAATGGCTTCTGTGGTACCATAGAGTCTCCAGTCAGAGACGGGTGCCATGGCAACACCACAGTGAAATGGTGAGTTGTGAGACAAGAGGAGAAGGGAGCTTAGGAAGCCACCATACGCCTGCAGAACCACACACACAAACACACATTCTAAATATATTTGTGCTTAACTTCCACGATTAGGGTATATTAACGCAGCATATAACTTGAAGATGAGTTTAAAGATACAATGACCAAGTATTGAAATTTATAAAATTTATGTATTCTGTTAACTCAGATCTAAATGAATGCATTTCACACACTTAAATGATGTATGGACTTTTATAAGCATCTCTTTCACATCTTCAGAAGCACCAGTTTTGTGTAAATTTTTTAAACATTTATGAATGAGGAAAGCAGCTTCTGTACTGAAAGATGCATCACGTGATATTTTATTCATGAAACAGTATATATTAATATCATAATTCTGTTCTCTTCACCTTGCCAAAAACACCGACCCTGTTCCCATCAATGTACGAATGCTTCACCAGATACCTGCAAATACAAACAATATTACCAAAGCTGATTTAATCCATATTAAAAGTGTTACATGAGATGTCCTAAATCATATCATCAAAGGTAAACATTACAGTCAAACACAAGGGAAGTCAAAACTAACTGTTACTTACTGTTAACAGACTACATTGGCAGAAATGTTTTGGCAGCACATGAAGCCTACACAATATTAGGCAGGCGGCTTTTAAAGTTGTGGCGAATCGGTATATATTACCGAAGAGTTAAAACTCATAAAGTGTAGAATGAACATGCGAGACATATGAAAGGAGAAAGTCACTGTCTTTTACTCTAGAGCAGCGAGTTGATCCTGGAGCTCCACCACACCTAGATGCTTGTGCACTTCCTGTAGAATCTTTTGTCCGTGAAAGCGACTGCCTCTGCCATCCAGACGAGCCACAATCACATTGTCAGTGCTCACCAGTACAGAGTCCCAGTCCAGATGGAATTCTTCACTCACCTGCTGACCACCAGGGGCACTGTCACTAAATCCAAAGGAGAAACTGCAAGTTGGTGTGTGTGTGCGTGTGTGTGTGTGTGTGTGTGTGTGTGTGTGTGTGTGTGTGTGTGTGTGTATGTATACCGCACAGTGCACAGACTGAAAGCATACTAAACAAAAGTGTCATGAAATCAATAGCAGGTGATAGGTAATCAGTGATGTGCCAGGATCAATAAAGAGCTACCAGAGTGTGTGTCAAGCTTCAGCAATACCAGCGGTCTAATTGGACAGCAACACATCTGAATGCTCCCACACACAATGGTATAAATCTTCTATTTGTCTTATGAGTGTATGAACTCTAAAAAACTAAATACCAATAAGATAAAAAGAGAAAGGAATTCTATGTTAAAAGAGATTTTTTTTACAATTTAAAATAAAAATTAATTTTAAAACACTTGAGATAAGCTTAATCTTAAAGGAGCAAGAGATAATTCAAAAAAATTTAAATTTTAACGTGGCACTGATTAGTGATTACATAATGGACTATTATCAGAAGCTTTATGTGATTGGATTACACTATTTCACTAATGTAATTTCAGTTTGTTTCATTTCATAGGTGCTTACTGAAATTGAAACGTTATTGAAACATTTTCTCAGTTTTTTTTTTTTTTTTTTGCTTTTTAGACCATAATTCTACATTCCCTATTATTTCTATAACTTCCATATCAGTGAACCAATAAGCAGATTACAAATATTCTTAATAACTGTATTGGGTTCGGTTTTTCCTATCTTTTTGTGTCTTTTAAGCCTGATGCTGGCTTTGTTGGTTTTCAAGCCATTTCCCTCGTCCTATAAGTGTTCGTATTTATTTGTCAGTGTATAAGGAATAGTAAATTAGAGAATAATGGATGAACGTACAGTATAAAAAGCAGAGGATGCTGATTATTCTCATCAAAATTTACAGGGAAGCTAAGCTCCAGTTGCAGTGCTGCAAACACAAAATAACAGCCATCACTAAACACAGACATGCATTTCAGTGCCATCTTTGGTGTACTTTATACAAAATCACGTATCATCTAAAGAAAATCATTATGTGTGCATTGACCACTGTCAGTGTTGATGACAGTAATTTGTTACCATGGTTATTGGAGGATATGATTCTGATTTCTCTGCGGGGGATGTTTTTCTGTCTGAGCAATTCTTTGAACTCCAGACCAGAATCTACAGTGATGTAACCTACAAAAACAAGAGAACCATTTAGACTCAACACATGCTCAAAAATCTCATTGAGGGAAATTTAACAAACAACGTTTTGGGACAGTTTTAGTATTCTGCTACATCATATACATTAATCAGATTAATAATCAAACAGAACATTAAATCATTAGTATTTGCAATATGTAATTTTTTCTTTACGATCCAACACGTATCTATTGCATCTGTAGAATTTTGAACAATCATTTTAAGTTTATTTTTAACTGAAGCCCCAAGTATTCAAACAGACAGACATCTAAGGGTAGTTGCTGGTGAAACAATAAAAGATCATACAAACTTTTGTCAAAATTCTTAAAAATATATATATTTAAAATATTTATAATGTTTCTAACCATAATTCACTTTTTCAGAGATAGGAAAAAAAATGTACAGGGACATGAAAGAAAATTCCAATGAAACAAAATTGCAATGCCACAGTCTACATAAAAAATCCTATAAACTTGTGCGCTTCCAACTTTGTGGCAAGAGTTTGGAAAAAGAAATTCATACTGTATGAGTGTGATGGTCAGTTGTCCACATACTTTTGGCTATATAGTGTAGCTTAAACAAGTTTTAAAATCTGGTTACTCCAATAGTGAAAAGTTACCAATTCCATTCTATTTCCACTGCAAGATGCCCTAACTACCTTTCCCTTTGTAACCTAATCCATACACAAATTTGTTTTCATTTTTTTTATTTGTACTGTATTTTTAACAATAGACCTTTTTTCAGAAAACAGATTTACAAAAATGTGTAAAATCAGGATCAAAACATATTTAAACATATTTAAACTTTAAACAAGGTGACTTTGACAGTGTTAGGGAACTAAGAAGAGGATTATAAGTGTTCATTGTGAAATAAGTAATCACTCTGATTATAAGTATCATCCACATAAGTCTAGTAACCTGATATAAAACACACACAGCAAGTGTCTCACACATAAGAAACATTAGCCTTATAAACTCTTCACTCAACATAGGTGGGGAAATAATAAACGATTAAATCAGTCAGTTCTGTTTGCTACACTTTTTATATTAATTATTATTATTATTATTATTATTATTATTATTATTATTATTATTATTATTATTATTATTATTGTTGTTGTTATTATTACTGTTAATAATAACAGTAATAATAACAATAATAATAATAATAATTATTATTATTATTAGTAGTAGTAGTAGTATTATTATTGTTGTTGTTGTTGTTTAAATATATTTTAATAATTATTAGACAGTAATTTGATAATTCACACATAATCTGAATAAAAAAGTACAGATAATTTGATGAGTTCAATACAATCGCAGTAAAATGCGATAAGCTTTATAATGGCACAATATTTAATAGCTAGTGCTTGCTAACATTATGAACAGCAACTTCCTCTCTACTGTTTCTCTCTTTCTACCCATCCCGAGGCATCCAGAAATTGTACTAGCTCTGATTGTCTTCTGTGTCATGAAGATTTCGTACCTTCACTGAGTACAACTATGTGAGGATCTTGAGACATCTAGAGATGTACCAGCTACAGTTGGCTTCATGAAATATTCAGACATTCTAAGAGGAGATGCCAACTGCATGTGGTCTTTGAGGACAGCAACCTCCTCATCAATACACATTTGTCAGACTGTATATTTATAATCACACCCTCCAGTGTCACCCGAATGAGGATGAGGTTCCCCTTTGAGTCTGGTTCTTCTCAAGGTTTCTTTTTCTTTCATCCAAGGGAGTTTTTCCTTGCCACAATCGCCTGAGTCACCTCAGACTTGCTCATTGGGGATAAACACAAATACATTTACTGTAAATATATCTAATATCAATCTTGAATTTTTGTATTATATTAATCTTTATATTAACTTTTTGTATTACGTTTCCTTAACTTAAACCTGCTTTGAGACATTGTCCGATGTTAAATGCGCTATACGAATAAATGTAAAATTTAAATTTAATAGTTAATCAGAACACGATGAGCGGCAGGAGCGTGGCAAACTGTGCCATGTTGAGAAGTTGAACAGAGTGACTCCGATGTGCAACCGATGTGCTGTGTAGGCCACTGAATACTAAATAAAGGATGCATTCTCACTGGTTTTCAGATGAGCTTTGTTTCAGTGGTTAATTTGCAGTTCAGCAGACACACTGTGTTCACTCAGCATACACACGGCGATCCAAAATAGATTTCCAGAAATACATTGCCATAGGCAACTATTATTATAACTGTCAGTGCTGTGCCTATGCATTAGAGAAGGTCAGAATGTTCCCCAGCTCTTTTATTCATTTAGGTAAAAATCAAGAGCAGTAATTATCAGGATGAAAATCATGCCAGTAATTATCTGATCATTTGCAAGGCATGTAAAATTTTATTTAATTCTGGCATTACTGGCAATAAGCCCAGTGAAACAGAAGAAAGCCAAAAATGACAGAAAAATCAATAAAAGACAGAAAGTGTTCTCTAATTAGGACTGTAATTATGGTTTAAATCATTTTATTCTTAGTGACAGTGTGTGGGTGTGTTTAATACTCACTGCTTATATTGGCAAGATTGTGCACAGTAGTTTTGGGAATACCAGGCCCTGAGGAAAGACAAAAGGTAAACACTTTAACCCACTCAGTAAAATAAATCACTTTAGGTATTTATGCTAGTTCATTTATAATTATGTCAACAAATGATTCTCAACTGTGAGAATCTACTGAAAATGAGTAAATCACTACAATGTGCCGCTTCAATTCTGATGAACACTTTTTTATTGAAGAACTTTATTGAGGAAACAACAGAAAATTGTTTACTTCAAACAGTCTTACTATAATGAAAGTCGAATTTAAGTTTTTTGGTAAACATAGATGTCTGTAAAACTACTAAAAATATGAATTACTGAGCACTGACTCCCTTAGTTTCAATAATTACGATATTTACATAGATAATAAATTCATACTCTCATTTTCACCCCAGAACAATTTATTATAGCCAGTATGTTTCTGGACAGTTGGAGGAAAACAGAAAACCGGAAACACACACCAAAAAAATAATAAATAAATAAAGCTTAGACTTGGTCAAGTGAAGTTCATTGTGTTGAAATAAAATTTTCATGACTTGTTTAGCTTATATAACTAATTTTATTACTTCCACTGGAGACACTTCACATACAGTACAGTGAGTTAATTGATGCCCTAAGACTTTCATTATAAGTAATTTGGTCCACAGTTCATGGATGTTACACACAAAGTAAATAGGTTGGAAAACTTGGATTTAAATAGGTTGGATTTAACCTTCATCAAACTTGTAGAAGCACTGTGTCACTTTTTTGCTAAATGAAGAAGATTCCTAATGAAGTACAAAATTTACTTCTTATTAAAACCCTTTTCCCAATGATAAAATAGAGAGCTGTGTATTATATGTTAATGAAGAGAGGTGAACCTGCGCAGTGCAGCAGTACTGTTTGTAAATCCGGACTCAGCATAGCATCATAATATGAGCAGTGAGATTTGAACAGGGAACATGTCAAACACTCGCGATGAAACAGATCCACTGTCTTCACCCTAAATACATAAGTTAAAACATTAGACATGTTCTTATGCAGCAACTGTACACACTCATCAAATGGTAGAGTAGATCTGTGAAAACATGATCACTGTGGCGAGTCCTTACTAATCACATAAAGAAGTGAATTCTGCATTACTCGCCTGTACAGGTGTCTTTGTGCTACTCCATCCTCTGTGCTGATATAATACCTACATAGAATAAAATACACAGAATACATAACATCAGCAAATGACTGATACATTTTTATCCAAAATACTAACAGTGTTGGCAATAAAAAAATAATTGCAAATGTTAATGCATCATAATGAAGATGAAATAACTATTAAATCCTGCCACAATTTATTTAAAAAAATTGTTTTGATCTTTATTTTCCCACATATTTATCAGCACACATAAAATGTTACTTGTAATACTGAAAACTTTTTGTTAAATGTATTTCATTTTTATTTTTATTTACAGGAATATCAATGTAAATAACATTATATTTTTAAAGCCAGGTAAACAGAAACAGAGGGTTTGTAAAAAAAAAAATAGGAAGGGTGGCTGTCTTTGTCTGTGTGTCATGGACACTTATACATACCCACCCACACATAAAACCACCATATCCCAAAACCACCATATGAGGTTTAACAGAAAATGTACAAAAAAAATACAGTAGATATAAATCATTCTAAGATAAATCATGTCAGATCATTTTCCACCTTTAATGTGTTTTACAACCAAAGGAATTCAAGTGAAATACAAACTTGAAACTAGAAACCCTTTAGGGGAAAAGACTTGAATGCATATGTATGTACAGACCTTTATTTATGTTTTGTTTCATATATGAACAATTTATATTAACATCAAGATTTAGTGATATTTTAACGTATAAATGCATGCATGACTTTTGATGGGTTTTTATTATATAAAAACTTGAATGTACCATAAAAATACCAAGAATAAAATAAATCAGGAAACTTTTTTACTGAAATGGGTGTGAGCTTGTGTGGTATTGTGCCCTTTATGGATTGGTGCCCCATCAGTGTTGTTCCCCAATTCCTTGTGCCCAGAGTCCCCTGGGATAGGCTCCAGGCCACCCACAACCCTATGTGGTATAAGTGGTACAGAAAATGGATGGATGGATGGATGGACCAGCTCATTCAATGTATTTATAAATTAAAACTTTCATTTATTTCAGTGGTAGAAAAAAATAACAGCAAACCTAATCTCACAGAAAAGTAAAAGTAAGTAAGTAAAATTAAGAAAGAAAATATTGAGTAAGACTGAGAATGACAAATAGCCTAGAGAGAAAAAGAAATCAGTATTATGATTCATATTTAATTACAGTTAGAGTCTGGAGATTTGTAGGTGATTGCTATCTTAAATTTTAGATCTTATATTTGGAGGTGATTTACATCTTATATTTTCTTATCATACAACAAAATGGAGTGGAATTTTATTTCACTTTTCCTTGCAAAAATGCTTCAGATCTATCATACTGTGAGAGGATTTCCTTTGCACGGCTGTCTTCAAGTCATTCATGGGTTTTTGATAAGATTTATATCTGGTCTCTGACTGGGCAATTGCAAAACACTGATCGTCTTCTTCTGAAGATATTCTTTAGTTCACTTGTTTGTTTGTTTTTTGCTTTGAGTTATCGTACTGGAAGGTGAAAATCTTCAACTGAAGCCTACATATTTTGTGTCAAAATAGATTGGCCTTTCGGTTTATTTGTGATTCCTTCTATCTAGAGAGGAGCCTCAGTCCCAGCTTAAAAGAAAAAGCCCCATAGCATTGTGCTACCACCACCATGCTCCTGCATGGTATGGTTATGGTATTTCCTGGGTGATAAGCTGTCTTGGTTTCATGCCAAACATATCTTTTAGAATTCTCCCCAAAAGTTCTCCCTCTGTCTCATCAGACCATAAAACATTTTGCCACATGCTGTAGGGTGATTTAAGCAGGCTTGGCTTTTTAAAATGTATTCATTCTTTTGTGATTAAGGGCTTTTGTCTAACTCGTACTTGCCAGATCATCAGAAAATCAGAAAAGAAGCAGCTGGTCATTTCTTGGGGTTCATCAGAATCACTTCATTGATGACAGCTGTGTGATAATTACTTTTGAACATGTGCTAAAATGTGATTGCATAGTCCAGTCACAAAGCCAATTATAAATTGATGTGCACATTTATGATATCTGATTTTTTTCATTTTCTTTTTTATTCTTTTTCTCCTGAAATTTTTTGAATTGTTTTTTTTTACTTGAATTAATATTAAAGGCTGAAAAAGATCTGACATGTTCTATCTTAGCTTGACCTTTTTTACATCACTAAACCCTGCAATTTTATAGAGACATGTAGACATGTAGACTATCCACTGGATAGGTTTATTTGAGACTCACACGACATTCAGGTTCTCATCATAGGCTAGAATCTTAGTGACCTCCCAGTTGCCAGATGTCAGATGTCGTACCCTGACCTCTCCATCACTTTGCTGAGAGTCAGAAAGAGAGCAGAGGACAGAGGTCACACAAATATCGTCTCTTTGTATCCCTGAACCCACTGCTGGTGCACTATTTCGGGTTTATGTCACTTTGTAGTCACATATAAAAGGTGATCCACAATGCAGTACATCTAAACAATGATATAATGAGCAGAATGCATGTTGCTGTGTGGTAAGGAATATAATGTAGAAAACTATAGAGCTAGTTATAAGAGAGCCAGATCTTTGACCTGTGTAAATTTTCTAAGGTAATACAATAAAAATAAAAGAAATAATGAATCAAAAGTGCGTTAACCATGTACTGTACCTGCGTTGACATCATGGTGAGGTGGCGGAAAGATCCCTGGCTGCCATGCTTTATGGGTAAAGTAATAAAGAATGTGGCTCCATCTTTCGAGTAAACAGGCTCCTCATTCTGCACCAGTCACACAGGAATCACAAGAATTATTTCATCTATATATATATTGTGGAAGCTAAGAAAAAAAAGATAATTTGATCATTTGATTACCTGGCAGTCAATCCACTTGTCTGATGTCATCACATGCTTCTGTAGAAAGAACAACCCAGACTAAAGCTAGTTAAGTGGAAAACAAAAGCTCTATGTGTATGCAGCTTTACATATGCATTGGTCAGGAAGAGCTGCCATCTTGGTGTGTGTGAAGCCATGTCAGAGATCACTCACCCGTTCACACTTTCCGGTGTGTATGTCACACACTGTGAGGATGGAAGTGTTTTGAGCTCTGTTAAGCCAGCGCACAGTTACATGTTCCTCCGTCACCCATCGCACCATGCTTATGTAGTACTCACTGCCAATTAAATGGCACCAACACAAATAAGTTTACAAGTATTAGCAATATAGCACTTGTTTCAGCACAATTATCCATGATCAGAAAAATATAAGGCAGTTTTATTCTTTTATTCTCTTTGTACGGTACCTTTTTTCCAAGCTACTAGGAGGCACCAGCTCAATGGTGGGAGATGAGCCATTCAGGGTAACCACATTCAGCTTCACTGTAGGGTTTATCTGGCCAACCTAACACACACACACACACAAACACACACACACACACACACACACACACACACACACACACACACACACACACACACACACACACACACACACACACACACACACACACACACAGACACACACACACACGTCATACTATTTTATTAGTACTTTTACAGTTTACAGTATTGTGCCCACAAAGTCAGATGCTCTTATGGATACATTTTATATACCAATTACTTAAATGCATTTAAATATTAATGAACCTATAACATTTTACAGCCACTGACAAATGACTTCTTAGGCAATATATGTGCTGACGTGTGAATTAATATTCTGTAACAGCATGACTCTTGCCTGTAACATCAAACCATGTAACCATGTAACCATCAAACCATGTAACCATCCAAATAGCTTTATATTAACCCTTGTATTAGAAAATTTACCTGCCATGTTTAACAGCACAGAAAATCAGTGGTGTCGAATGATTGAATGCAGTCTTTCTGCAGTGTGAAGAGGGAAAACCCAGATATTCACAAAGTTTTTGATGAATGGCAGGTTGTTTCTTCATGTAATATATTTTTTGGGTTTAAAATCCAATTAAGCTGCTTAATGTTAGGGGGTTCGTAAAGGCTGGTCATTTTTCACTGTTAGGAACAGAAGAGTATACATAACATAAAGACTGCACAAGGGTTGATGCACATTATCATTCTGATAGTAACGGTCATTCATAGGGACTTTTATTTCAGATGCTCCACATAATCTAATGCCAATAATAAACAAATTTAAATGTGTTATTAATTAATAAAGAAAAGCCCATATATGTTGATGAAAAGTTTTCTGTTTATGTAATATTTATGGAACAAATCTCGAGGATCAGCACATTGTAAAAGTCAGAGTTTTCGTAACAGGGGAGTTCATGCTGTCTCATTTTTCAGGTACATGACAACTTCACGAGAGAAAAAAGTAAGGCTGTTAAATGAATGGCTTTATTCTAGCTGTTATGAAGTAAGTGATAACAGAAACTTGCTTGGGTCATAGATGTACACAACATTAAATGTTACTATAAACATCTACTGTAAAAAGCTTGATGTGCCACTCATTTCTAAAGAAAAACTTGTAATCATGCTGCTAAACTTATACATGTTACAGTTCTAACACGTTGTTGCACACCACACCGGCAGGCATTCTTCTCATATAACAGCATGGTAAGTTATATGTATTATTTCTTACTCACTACATAAGGTTCTAGGTCTCCATCAGAACACAAGTGGAGATTTAACCATAGAAAAATAATGACTCCAGTGATTGCCTAATGGATCTTGTTTACCCTTTGACTGTTTTTTATTTGTTTGCTTTTTTATATATTGACTTAGAAATGTCCTCTGTATTTAAGTGGTAAATAAGTGATAAAAAGAAAAGAAGACTTTTTCTAATCCAAGCCCTAAAGATAATTCATCCAAAAAGTTTATAAAACATGTTTGAAAAGACTTTCATGGGATTGAATTCCAATGCAGGTTTTTCACCTTTAAATGCATGCTTTAGTCTTCAAATAAAAAAAAAAGTAAATAATAAATAAATATCTGTGAAATTAACTCTGACAGTCCTATTACACTTGCACAATGTATGCTTCTAAGTATCACAGATCACTCTACTTATCCCCTACAGGTGTTCTGCTGTCTGGCAACAGTTCATATAATTAATTAGGTACTGTGTTATAATATGCATATGAATGCAGTAATGCAGCAGCTGAGGCTTGGACTCTCAGCCAAATCCTTTCAGACCTTTCACAGACTTCACAGAGAGAGCTAAGAGCTAATAGGAATAGAGAGACAAAAGGGGGGGATGTGGCAGACAGTAAGCTGTGCCCTTTACTGTCTTAAAGACTGTGGTGCAGGATTCAGTTATATGCTGAATCTCATTTGAAGTACTCTGATATAACCATTACCATAACTATAATATCTAGAAACATGTATATATGTATATATATATATGTGTGTGTGTGTGTGTGTGTGTGTGTGTGTGTGTGTGTGTGTGTGTGTGTGTGTGTGTGTGTGTGTGTGTGTACTTTCTATCTCTTTTTATTACTGCTGTCGAATATGTGTGCGTGTGTGTAATGTTTTCATAGTCCTGTTAGTCTGCAGCACTGTCATTACGTGATATTATGTGCCAGGAAGATGAGCCAACTGCAAACTCACACACACACACACACACACACACACACACACACACACACACACACACACACACACACACACACACACACACACACACACACACACACTCGTGCACGCAGAGTTTTTGCGAAATACTCCAAAAACATATTACGTTTTTCTACAAATAATGTAATATATGTACAGTTGTAGTATATGTATAGACAGTATTATGTATGTGTATATATGTATGTGTAAGTGTATGTGTTAAAAATATGATTGCTTTAATTGATTTTTGTGCCCTTGGTATAAAAAGCGTATTTATTCTGAATTAATCCCATCTGGCTGTCCAAACTAAACATGAAATATGAAAACAGTCTGATTATGCAAATGTGCCTTTATGGGTCAAAGCTATTCATGCACATGTAGTCTAGAGCTGTATGAATAAAATAGGAGTTTTACTCAGCTGATTGAGGAAGGATGTACATTATTAAACTCTTTCTTAACAGTGGTGGAAGGTGGGCTCTGGAATTGCCTGAATGCTATATGGAAAGATGATTTCGTTCCAGCTTAACCTACTACTACTCTTTTGATTTTCTAGCACTAACTAAGATCTGGAAATCTCCATAGAAGTCTGCTATTTGCCGCTCTATTCTTTTGCTTATACTTTCTCTCACACACCGCGATAACCAGTCAGGAGTTTTGGTAAAGGTCTTCTGTTGTCACAAATGGCTTTTCATACCTCTCCCCATGTATCATCTAAACATCTCTTCATCTGAATTTAATGCAGTTACAGTTGCCTCTCCAATCAACCTTCTCATCACTGTTACCTAACACCCTCCTGGTCCCCTAAGAGACTTTCTATAAAACATTCTCCTTGGTCTTTTACAAACAACCATTACCCTCTGACAGTCTTAGCCAATTTCAACCTCCCCTCTGACAACCTCCAGTCCTCTTGACTTCTGCCACTTCTGAATTCTTTCTCCTTGACCTTCAACAGCTGCCCTAGAACAAGAGTGGAAAAGCCCTTGATCTGGTCTTCACTCATCCTTCCCCAGCTACAAACTTGACTGCTACCCCACTTCACTTCACCTGGTATCCTTCCCTATCGCTTTCCCTATCCACCCTAAAACCCACTACCAACATTTCTTTCTAATATGCCGAAACCTCCAATCTATCTCCTTTCCTCTGTAGCTTCCTGCTCCCTTTTATCTCTTCCTGGCCCAAACTACTCAACCCAACCATGGACCTCCCCTTCCCTCTCTTTACTAAATCCAGGAAGGATTCATTGGCTGTAAAATGTGTTGCAAAGGAGTCAGAGAGAACTAAGGTCAGCAGAGAAAAAGTGGAAGAACTCAATATCCACAACATCTTCTCTTCACTACCCAACCATATGACTCCCCCTGCACTGTCCTCCCTGACTGCTGAACACTGCTTTTATGACAAGAAAATTGAAAAAATATGCCAGAGCTTCAATTCTACCCTTACATTACAATATCAGGATTCCCCTTCTACTTCACTGCCCTTTTGGCTGTCGGTGAGAAACAACATGCCACCAGAACAGCCACTCTATCTCCCCTCATCCTCCACCTTTCAGCATTGTCTGACATTGTCAACCACAAGAATCTCTTGTCCACCATCAAAAGTCTTAGAATTCATGGAGCAGCATGGCTATGATTTGCTTCCTACCTATCAGGTGACATTAATGTGGATTGGGAACTACTCCATGCAGACTTTCCACTGGTGTCCCACAAGGCTCAGCACTTCGTCCTCTTATTTTCTACCTGTTGGTAAAGTTATATCCTTACATGGGTTCTTATACCACGGCTATGCTGACAACACTCAACTCCTTTTCTCCTTCCCTCCATCAGACACCAGTGTTTCTGCTTAGATCTCAGCATGTCTGGCAGACATATCATCATGGATGTCACTCGGAAGCTGAAAATCTGCTGGTCATCCCAGGAAATACTGTCACAACAACTCGCTGATCTCTGCTTCATCCACTGTTCACAACATTGTGGTAACCATGGATAATCAATTGTCCTTTTTCTGCACACTTCTAATTTTACATGCTTTATGCTTTAATGTTTATCCACACAGGCTCAGATGCTTGTTCATTCCTTTGTCATTTTAAGACTGAACTACTGCAACTCTCTGGCAGTTCTTCCTCTGGGTGCCATTTGACCTCTGCTATTGATAAAAAATGCAGCTTTGTGATTTGTTTTCAACCTTCCCTTCTCACACTCTATCCCATTGCTGTGCTGCCTCCACTGGCTTCTGATAGATATATGCATCAGATTTAAACCACTGATGCTTGCCTACAAAGCCAAAAGTGGACCAGCACCCTCTTACCTCAAATCCCTTAGCACTTACTGCACTGCACCAGGCAGGGAACAGGACTTCGATTAAGTTCACTTTGTTTACTTTTTCGACTTCTGTAAAAATCTGCTAATGTTTTGGGTCTGATTCAAATCTGTAAATGTAAATGTAAATCTTACGCCTGGAAGCTTTGTGAGTAGGTTCAGTCAGAAAGTAACTGCTTAAAGATCATTAAATGGAATAACTCATTTCTTGAAAATTTGCTTGAAAGCTCAAATCAGTTTGTTTGCTTGTACTTTAGCTATAAATAGATATAAGGATTTGCTAATTTGATTAGCACTGAGAAAATGGGTTATTGCCTTTAAAATATCATTCAAGTAAAATACTAGTCCACTTTAAAATGTAAAAGCTTGTTGAGTACAATTTTCCTATAGCAAGGTGGAAAGAGAAACACATACATATCTGCTATGCTGTGTCACTATGTTTTGATTATTGGATCAGCCTATATCTGGTTAGGATTTGAAATATATTACAAAATACATAAAACTAATTAGATATAAGCCCTTTAACTGAATGTGTGGGGTATGTACCTTTGGGTAGGGGTAGTATATTATCCGTGGGTAGAGAGCCCCAGTAAAATGTGGAAGCAGCATGTTTGGTACAAGAGTGTCGTTGATGGAGAGGAATGCAAGGCTCGATCCAAATGAAGACCACCAATGAGCTACTGGTGAGTGCAGCACCTCCTCTAAAAGCCAAGCCAACCACAAACACCTGAATTAGTTTCCACCCCATTCCATTTGAACAATTCACATTTAGTATTTACTACATATAAAATTTTAAAAACTGCATTATACTTTAAGCTATACTTATGTATACAGACAGACAAACAGACAGACAGACAGACATACAGATAGATAGATAGATAGATAGATAGATAGATAGATAGATAGATAGATAGATAGATAGATAGATAGATAGATAGATAGATAGATAGATAGATAGATAGGTACGTACGTACATACATACATACATACATACATACATACATACATACATACATACATACATACATACATACATACATACATACATACATAGACTGAGACCACACTGAACATTTTGGATTTCTATGATATGTTAAAAGAAACAAGAAAATGTTAGATTTTTTGAAAATTGTAAAGCAATTTTTTTTAAAGGAAATGTGCAACATCTGGACTATTCAATATTCAAGATCACCATTTAAATGTCAACACATTTGTGATGTTGACAATGTTAACTCCTTCGTTAAAAACGTCAGATTTTCATGGATCATCAGGTTTTCCACAAACTTGTAGATTATGTGTCAGCTCAAGCGCACACTGTCATTAAATTCAGTAAAAATAAAAACATGAACACTAACAAATTATGAAATTGATGTAGAAATGATACTTTTCCATTATTGCATGCCTATTGAATGCTTTTTACTTCCTCTCCCTTTAGAGATCTCAAGATCCAAGTCATTATAGACCACACAAATAAATTTTAACTTCTTCCACATACAACCACAAACATGGCTTTATTAACCTAATTGACATTACATGTGCACTGCTGCTTCACAGCTGAATCAGTGCAATCATAAGCAGTTCACGTAATTATAGTTAAATAGTGAGAATTGCCCTCGATAATGAAAAATATAGATCAGGGCTGAAAACAGCACCATATTGCAGCACTGCTGGAGTGCAATCTGTCCAACAGCACGGAGTCCACACAGCGAACACTTTAAATATATTCATCTCAGTGTGAAAAATTGACGTGAAACATCATATACAAAAACTTATTTATTTTATTGTTAAATCCAAATAATGATTGTACTAAAATGTACTGATTAATATATGTACTATTAATAAAAAATCTGAATGAATCCTTATGTAGGTCTGTTTGAAAGACCTAACCAAGTGATGTTTGTTACTATGGTAACACAGATAAAACTGCCCTCTGAAACCTTAATGAAACCTTGAGCTTTATACGAGAACGGAAATTTGACATAAAATGGAACAAGTTAATATTAAATAAGTATCTACATCTGTGATATCAGGTTGTTTAGATTAGGTGTCTATTTTACCCTCGTAGAGCCAGTCAGGAATCCCATTGTACACTAATCCCTCTTGTCCTGATGATGTCAATCTGAGCGAACTGCTTTTAACATCCGGCTTGTAATAGATGTTATTTTCAAAGACATAAATCTGAGAGACAGAACAGAAACACACAGAGATGCAATTTTACATGTCAAACTGCAGGAAATGTCACTATTTGTTTAACAATCTGTTCAAATTGCCTACAAGGAAAACTTCCGTGGATGAATCTTTCTATATTAACAGGTCTTCTAGACTTCTACAGAAATAATGTAACACAAGCTTGTAGGAGGGAACTGCAGAGTACTTTTAATGGCAGGCCAGATGTCTAGAAATAGGTAGGTGTGATTAATGTGTACACGATCATAATAAATAATCCAGAAACAGTTGGAAAACCTTGGAAAGGCTTTGGTAATGCTTGTATTTTGATAATCCTCTTTGGACAGACACACTATAAATGTGTATGTACAGTCTTATCTATTAAGGGCTGTTGTGGGAGCAGGCTTTCATTGCAGCCAAACAGAAGCCTCTTGATCTATAGAATGTCATGATCCGGAGCAGTGTATGAGTCTATAGAGTATGCATACATTATCTACAAAACATCAACATCCATTAACTCTTAACATAGAGCTTAGAGGTTGATAATCTGGTTGGATCTATGGATCATCTGTTTACTGTTTGTAGCGTGTCTACGGTATCATCTGAATAAAACTGTAGCGTTTGAGTTACAGAAAACACCCTTTAATAAGGACTTTCATTCATTCAGTAAGGTTAACATTCAGTATACACTCTGTTTTTGACAATACAAAGCCTTATTTACAGTTTTTGCTCTCCTGGATTTGACCTAGCGACTGTTCCTATTTATCTGTTTTACTGCCTTGCCCTATTTGTTCTGTTTGTTGTTAACCTCTGCCTCTGATTTGATCTTGACCTTGACTGCTATTTTGGACTGTTTGCTATCTGTTTCACCTGTATTTGCATCTGTCTCAGCACTTCTTTCATGACAGCCATGTAAATTTCACATAAATCTATCCCTCTTTCTATCCATCCACTTAACTTTTAGCACCAGACCATTTTATCTTTCATGTTTTTACCCACTCATGTACTCATGTACTCATCCAGAGTATAACCATTCTCTCTATGATCACTCACTCTGTAACCTCTCACTTCACATTCACTCTTTCTGTAATTTTTATAGTTACCTTTATCACCATTTTATTATTGCAAATATTTCTGTGTAGCTGGTTAATGCAAGAAAGGTTCATAATGCAACACTACAGCAGAAAAAGTTGTCATGAAATGGACGTCAATAGAAGAGCAAACATGTCACGAAGGTTAAAGCAGTATAAATTGTATTAGTGAGTAGTGGTGTCAGGACTCAGCCCGGACTTTGGCCACGTGCATGTGTTTACATTCCTCATCACGTGTCTGCCCCACCTTCGTCTGCCCCTCCCTGTCTCCACACCTGTTTCCTATTGTGACCACCCTGTCTATTTAACTGTGCCGCGTTGCCTTGTGCAGCGCGGAATCTACTGTTGTCTTGTCCAGTCTCTAGTCCGTGTCGTGTTTTGTGTTTCCTTTGTGATTAAACCCTGCCTGTTTTGCTATCCTGCGTTTGGGTCCGCTTTTATCCTGCGTTCATGACAAGTAGTAACATATGAATACATTTAAATTTATTCATGCGGCAGTTAATCTTATCCAACAGTAGTCCAACGCTTATTGTGTGTTTATTTGGTTGATTTTAGGACATAACTTCATAATTTTCCAATTACATGTTCAGGACCTTATTATTCAACAAGGCAACTCTGCAGATACTACAGTATGATAAAGTCATGAGCACTTCAAATAAAATAAACTTTTTCTTCTCTTCCTTTATGAGTTTCACTTGGAACCCTGTCATTTACCTAGAGAGACAAACCAAAGAATGCTTAAGGATTCCAGATTAAACCTTGTTATTAAATGTGCTGAAGGACTGAGTGAGAGATAGATCAGTCTACAGATATATAAGCCATCCACATACATGTCACTAGTAACTTAATTACTTTCTCTGAAGCACATTGTAATAATGGAAGGTAATTATGCGATTCTAATTCAGAGCTGTGTTCATTGTGCATTTGTATGTAAGCACTCAAGCACAGGTTGCCTGCAGCATCTCTGGAATTACTCAATACTCAACTATTTTGATAGAGACAGATTTCACTGCTTTAAAGCATACATCGTATTTAATGCAGCAGCGGTGACACAGAAAATATATTTCCCATATTACTGACTAGGGCTGATCATTTTATCTCATCTTACCCGAACACTGATAAATAGCATCGATGGCATAAATCAGAGTGTTCAAAGGGTCTGCATATGCCTAAGATATGCAAATGTTCATAAATATGTAATCCCTTTCTCTCTCTCTCTCTCTCTCTCTCTCTCTCTCTCTCTCTCTCTCTCTCTCTCTCTCTCTCTCTCTCTCTCTCCCACACACACTTTCTGTGTGTGTGTGTGTGTGTGTGTGTGTGTGTGTGTGTGTGTGTGTGTGTGTGTGTGTGTGTGTGTGTGTGTGTGTGTGTGTGGTGCTTCTTGTTTTTAGGGTTCTGATAGTCTTCCAGTGTAATAGATTAAACTGCAAATGCATAAAAATCAGAGGAACACAGATACATTTGTCAATGACATTTTAATCACTTTCCCTGCAAGCACACTGTAATAATAGCGACATTATGTAACTTCTGTATATTAGTATGACACTAAAAACAGGTCGCCTATGGCATAACTAAGATTACTAAATTATTTTAGAGGAAACTGTAATTTTTT